>NC_057800.1:574445690-574744471 GCF_018294505.1 Triticum aestivum
GGTCGCACGCGTCCAACACACAAACCTTGTTGGTCCCTCTCGCTTTCTCTCCATCTCTCTCTCTCTCTCTCTCTCTCTCTCTCTCTCTTTGTGTGTGTGTGTGGAGGGTCTTGCTAGTTCGCATGCATATATACTCCACCTATAGGTCTCTCTCGCACACTATGTATGATTCTCTAGTCCAAGCTAGATATCTTGGGTGCACTCATCGTACACACACAAATTCCTTGGCTCGTTGCCCGTAACTCTCTCATGCACCACTCTGTTGTCTCGGAGCTCTCCCCCTCTCTCTCAAACTCTCCATCTACCTGGGTCACACATACACATGCATATCTCACTCGCACTCGATAGGCCCATCTAAAAATCCATCTCTCTCCCTTGTTCTCTCTCCATCTCACACGCACTCACACACAATCTCATGCCTAGCTAGCCAAGTATGATGGTCTCTCACTCAATTGTAGGCACACGCAGTCCCCCCTATATGTATATGACTAGCTAATCTTAGTCTCCATCACAAATATGTGCATGGTCTATCTCGATTTCTCTTGGGGCATCTTTCTATCGCGCACGCACATCCCTTGATCTCCCACCCATATAGTCCCCTCACGATCTCGAGGGGATCTCTCTATCACAAACACACCCTCTCGCCCTCCCCATGCGTCCATGTTCTCCATGTGTCCCTCTCGACCTTTGTTCCTTGTTGGCCAGACCTCTATTGGACATGTGCTATAGGGGTGTCTCTCTCCGTTGCAAACAATCACACACTAGCTATCTTCGTGTATCTCCTCGCCTCGCTTTTCTATCTCGGAGATGCATGCGTGAGATGTTCGCCTAAGAAACAAAAAACACACACTCTCTCTAATTTATCGGTTGTTGTCACTTTCTCTTTCACACACATACTCTTTTTGCACACTTACTCATTCTCCTTCACACGCACTTGATCTCTCTCGACTTAGGCACTCTCCTCGGTCCATAGCATATTGATTTATTGAAAAGTCAAACATTACAAAGTTTGACCATGTACTTGGAGAAAAACAATTACATCTAGAACGGCAAACATATACCATTAGATTCACCACGATATGTAGTTTTGTATGATGTATCTTTGGTATTGTAGATATAAATAACATTTGCGTAAACCTGATCAAAGTTTCCAAAGTTTGACTTCTAAAAAATTTACATGCACTGCATTATCGAGCGGATAGAATATCTCTTTCCCCCTCTCAGCTATCTGACGCACCACTCAGCCTTATCGAGGCTCCTCAATCTCTCTCAAACTTCATATCTCCCTGGTTCACACATACACATGTCTCGCTCGCGCTATACATATAGACCCATCCAACACTCTCCGCCCTTGTTCTTTCTCTATGTGACATGCACCCCGCTAATAAGTACCATAATCCCTCACTCCGTCATAGGCGCAAGCACTCCCCCCTAAGTATGATTATCTCTCACTAGCCATCAGGAACACACGTATTGTCTCCTTCCATCCATACGTCTATCTCGATATCTCTAGGGGTATCTTCTATCGCGCACACACCTTGGCACTTGATCTCCCACCCATGTAGTCCCATCACGATCTCCAGGGGATCTCTCTATGAAAAACATACACTCTCTCCTCCCCATGACTGCATTTTCTCCGCACGTCTCTCTCGACCTCTCTCCCTTGTTTGTCAGACCCCTCTTGGCCACGTGCTAGGGGTCTTGCTCTCTCGGTTGCAAACAACCACACACTATCTCCTCACCTTGATTCCGTTGTCGAAGATGCATGTGTGATATGTTTGCATAAGACACACACGTTTTTTCTCGACTTTTATCGAGTGTTGTCCATGTCTCTTTCACACACGCACACACACTTTTTTCACTCACTCTTTCTATTTCACTCTCTCTCTCTCTAGTTAGGGACTCTCTCACGTCCATAAGCATATGGATGTTTTGAAAAGTCAAACCTCAGAAAAGTTTGACCAGGTGAAAGAACGAGGATGTCGCCTAGAGGGGGGGGGGTGAATAGGCGCTTTAAAATAATTATGTTTAGGCTTGAACAAATGCAGAATAAACCTAGCGGTTAATTTGTCAAGCACAAAACCTACAACAACTAGGCTCACCTATGTGCACCAACAACTTATGCTAAGCAAGATAAACAACAAAGTGATAGCAAGATATATGACAAGAAACAATGTGGCTATCACAAATTAAAGTGCATAAGTAAAGGGCTCGGGTAAGAGATAACTGAGGCACGCGGAGACGATGATGTATCCCGAAGTTCACACCCTTGCGGATGCTAATCTCCGTTTGGAGCGGTGTGGAGGCACAATGCTCCCCAAGAAGCCACTAGGGCCATCGTAATCTCCTCACGCCCTCGCACAATGCAAGATGTCATGATTCCACTAAGGGACCCTTGAGGGCAGTCACCGAACCCATACAAATGGCAACCCTTGGGGACGGTCACCGAACCCGTACACTCTGGCAACCCTTGGGGGCGGTCACCGGTACCCGTCAAATTGCTCGGGGCGATCTCCACAACCTAATTGGAGACCCCGACGCTTGCCCGGAGCTTTACACCACAATGATTGAGCTCCGAACACCACCAACCGTCTAGGGCGCCCAAGCACCCAAGAGGAACAAGCTCAACGGTACCAAGCACCCAAGAGTAATAAGCTTCTCAACTTGTAACTTCCACGTATCACCGTGGATAACTCAAATCGATGCACCAAATACAATGGCAAGGGCACGCGGAGTGCCCAAGTCCTTCTCTCTCCAATCCCACCGAAGCAACTAATGCTAGGGAGGAAAATGAGAGGAAGAACAAGAAGGAGAACACGAAGAACTCCAAGATCTAGATCCAAGGGGTTCCCCTCACATAGAGGAGAAAGTGATTGGTGGAAATGTGGATCTAGATCTCCTCTCTCTTTTCCCTCAAAAACTAGCAAGAATCCATGGAGGGATTGAGAGTTAGCAAGCTCGAAGAAGGTCAACAATGGGGGAAGAACACGAGCTCAAAGGATAAGGCTCAATGGGTAAGAAGACCCCCTTTTATAGGAGCTCCCGAGTCCAACCGTTATGTGCTCAGTCCGTGCATGAGTAGTACTACCGCCCGGGCGGTAGAACACAGAGAGCGGAGCAAAATAGAGGGCGAGGCAGAGCCGTATGAGCGGCACTACCGCTGGGGCCAGCGGTACTACCGTTGGCAGCGGCGGTATTGCCGCTTGGCCCAGCGGTACTACCATTGGGACCGCGCACAGAGAGGAGGGCCATTGAGCGGCACTAGGGGCAGTGGTAGCCACGGTACTACCGCACACGAGCAGCACTACCGTTCCTACTGCCGCTACTACTGCCGCTGAACCCGACACGAGAAAACCATGTCTTGAGTCGAGGCAGTACCAGCGCGGAACCAGAGTCGTACTACCGCTTATGGCCATGGGCGGTACTACCATTGTGAGACAGCGGTACTACCGGTAGTGGCGATACGCGGTACTGCCGCTCTGGCCCCGCGGTACTGCCACTCTGGCCCCGCGGTACCACCGCTGGCACCAAACATATGCCACTTCCAAGAAAACAAGTATGCTCCAAGGAAAACTAGAACTGCCATAACTTCTGCAAATGAGCTCAGAATCGAGCAAGCTCAAGCTTGTTGGAAACAAGACGACGAGTAGCATCAAAACAACGACTAGATATAGTAAGAAGAGGTATGGGAGGTATGCCTAACAAATAGAGGAGTGAAACCTCCAACAGAGAAGAATCGACATAACCTCCAACATCGAAAACATCATAGAAGATGCAAGTGAACTCCGTTTTCGATGAACTCGAGCTTGTCAACAAGATGACCATAAGCTCCAAAGCTCTCAAAGAGAATCAAACAAGAACCAAGAAAGATGATGCAAGGATGCAATGGTTTGAGCTCTCTATGAACGATATGATCAAGCTACTCATCGAGAGCCACCCTTGATAGTACGGCAATCGATCCTATAACCCGGTCTCCCAACTACCACTATGAGACCGGTAAAATAGAAAACCTATCAAGGGCAAACCTTTGTCTTGCACATAGTCCACTTGAGCTAGATGATGACGATCTTGACTCCCTCAAGTTGGACCACCTTTCTTGATTGTGTTGGCTCGATGAAGACTAGTTGATTGCTCCCCCATACTCCACTATGGGTGAGCCACTCTTCGGCATATCTTCATAAATCCATTGTTACCATAATGGACGGCAAGCGTCAAGCATTTGATCTCTTCATGATGCTCCACTTGAACTTGCACATCGCAACCTAACCCCACAAAGAACTCTCACGAAAACCATGGGTTAGCAAACAAAACGTAATGGACAATGCTTACCATACCATGGGATCACTTGATCCCTCAGTACATCTTGTATGCTTAGTGTGTTGATCAACTTGATTCATTCTTGACTTAATCTTGATCAACCTTGAATCTTTCCAATTCTCTTCATTTGGATGATGTCTTGAAGGTAGATATGGATGATCACACAATCTTCTACTTCAAGACATGCTTGCAATGAGCTCAACACTCACATGACCAATCTTTTGATAATTCTTTGAATAGCACCTTGGTCGACACAAACTCTCCTTGAAACCAACACATGTGCTCCAAGAAAAGCCTATGGACAAAACCTTCAAATATAACTCAAGGCAACCATTAGTCCATAAGGATTGTCACAAATTACCAAAACCAAACATGGGGGCACCGCATGTTCTTTCACCAGGTATATGTGGAGAAAAAACATTTACATCTGGAACGATCATTAGATTCATCACAACATGTACTTACTTCATACTATGATTTATCTTTGGTATTGTAGATATAAGTAATTTATTTATAAACTTGGTCAAAGTTTCAAAAGTTTGACTTTTAAAAAAAATGTTGGAACTACATTATCGAACGGAGGGAGTAGCTCTTTCTCTCTCTCTCTGCTATCTCTCACAGGCCTCCCCTCTCAGTCGAACACTCTATACCGACGGATTATACGCTCAATGTGTCAGCATATAGCTCCATATATTGTTTAGTTGACTGGTCAACCAGTCTACATGCTGGCTTGTGAGCTCGTGTTCTGTATCTTCGTGTGCTGGCCCATGTGGTAGTGGGTGAAAATAAGTAAACTAGAGGCCCATCTGACACGCGGTGAAGTAAACAAATTTGAAACCACTCGGGGTAGCACCCCGCACGCTAGTAAATTGAGGGCTCATTGAGGACACACTTCTTCCGTGTGAAGGACGCACTCGCGCACAATTCACCACTACGCGATGGCATGCACAGAAGGACGCTGAGGGAGTCCTGGATTAGGGGGTATTCGGACAGCCGGATTATATCCTTTGGCCGGACTGTTGGACTATGAAGATACAAGATTGAAGACTTCGTCCCGTTTCCGGATGGGGCTCTCCTTGGCGTGGAAGGCAAGCTTCACAATACGGATATGTAGATCTCCTCCCTTGTAACCAACTCTGTGTAACCCTAGCCCCCTCCGGTGTCTATATAAACCGGAGGGTTTTAGTCCATAGGACAACATACAATCATACCATAGGCTAGCTTCTAGGGTTTAGCCTCTCTGATCTCGTGGTAGATCGACTCTTGTACTACTCATATTATCAAGAACAATCAAGTAGGACGTTGGATTTCACCTCCATCAAGAGGGCCCGAACCTAGGTAAACATCGTGTCCCCTGCCTCCTGTTATCATCCGCCTAGACGCACAGTTCGGGACCCCCTACCCGAGAGCCGCCGGTTTTGACACCGACATTGGTGCTTTCATTGAGAGTTCCTCTGTGTCGTCATCATTAGGCTTGATGGCTCCTTCAATCATCGATAGTGATGCAGTCCAGGGTGAGACTTTTCTCCCCGGACGGATCTTTGCATTCGGCGGCTTCGCACTATGGGCCAAGTCGCTTGGCCATCTGGAGCAGATCGAGAGCTACGCCCCTGGCCATCAGGTCAGATTTGGAAACTTGAACTACACAGCCGACATCCACGGAGACTTGATCTTCGACGGATTCGAGCCCTTGCCGAGTGCGCCGCACAGTCACGATGAGCATGATTTAGCTCTACTATCGGACAATGTTTGGGAGATCGCATCGGCAACCGCTCCGATCCTCAATTCAGAGCCAATTGTGCCATCCAGGGACGGGTGGATAGACCCCGCCACGGAGGCCGCATTCTCATCGACGATCGAGCCGAGTATCGACCTTACCCTTCACGAGAGCCGTGACGCCGAACCGCCTGCGCCCGTGCCTGTCAAATCCGACTGGGCGCCGATCATGGAGTTCACCTCCGCGGATATCTTTCAGCACTCGCCCTTCGGTGACAAACTGAACTCATTAAGGTCTCTCTCCCTGTCAGGAGAGTCCTGGCCAAACTATGTCCGGCAGGATTGGGATGAGGATGACGAAGAAATTCGCCACCCACCCACCACCCACTTAGTAGCCACTATCGATGATTTGACCGACATGCTCGACTTTGACTTCGAAGACATCGACGGTATGGACGACGATGCAGGAGACGAACAGGAACCACCGCCCACAGGGCACTGGACGCCCACTTCATCATATGATGTATACATGGTGGACACACCCAAAGAAAACGATGACGAGGAACGAAAGAACACAATGAAGGGTTGTTCCCTCGAGAAGCAGTCAAAGCGGTGGCGTAAGCGCCGCTCCAAATCCCACCTCGGCAGAAACAATGATCATATAGACCCAGCGATAGAGCTGGGTGAGCCAGCGGACGACTAACACGACATTGAACCATCGTTCGACCACAGCAACACGGAGAATCAAACCGAACAACCCGACTCCGTCGAAGATAACAGTCCAGACGACATCACACCGGACAGGCACCCGGAGCAACAGAACACCCATCAAAGGCTTGTTGCCACTGCGAGGAGTCTGAAAAAGCAGAAGCAAAGACTCAAAATCAGATGGAGTGAAGTACTCAACACTGCAGCAAAGTACGGCGGTAGTCGCCACACAAAGAGCTACCCAAAGCGAAATCTGCTACCTGAATTCGATGAGGAGGCCTTAGATCCCCCGCAATCAAAAAACAAAACAGCCATCCGGTCGGATAGACGACCTCGTGGCCAACATAGAGCGGCAAACGATGCCGCACACAAGCCAGTACGCGATCCACGTGAGGGATTGCATCAAAAGGACGGCGCAACCAGATCCATCTACGGGCCAAGCAAGCGCGCTCCAGCACGCAATGCAACACAACAAAAATCCGAACACCACGGTACACCCAAATACAGGGGTGCCACACACCCCCTATGTTTCACCGATGAGGTGCTAGACCATGAATTTCCAAATGGATTCAAACCCGTAAACATAGAGGCGTATGATGGAACGACATACCCTGGGGTCTGGATTGAGGACTACATCCTCCATATCCACATGGCTCGAGGAGACGATCTCCACGCCATCAAGTACTTACCCCTCAAGCTCAAAGGGCCAGCTCGGCACTGGCTTAAAAGCCTCCCCTAATACTTCATTGGAAGCTGGGAAGAGCTCGAAGACGCTTTTCGGGCAAATTTTCAAGGGACCTATGTCCGACCACCGGATGCAGACGATTTAAGTCATATAACTCAACATCCCGGAGAGTCAACCCGAAAGCTTTGGAACAAGTTTCTCACTAAAAAGAACCAAATAGTCGACTGTCCGGACACCGAAGCCTTAGCAGCTTTCAAGCACAGCATTCGAGACGAATGGCTTTCCAGACACCTCGGCCAAGAAAAGCCGAGAACAATGGCAGCATTAACAAGCCTCATGACCCGCTTTTGCGCGGGCGAGGACAGCTGGTTAGCCCAATGCAGCACCAGCGACCCAAGTACATCCGAAGTCAGGGACGGAAACGGGAAGCCACGATGCAGCAAAAACAAGCGCCGGAATAAAGAAGACAGCCCGAAGAGCACGGCGGTAAACGCCGGATTTAGAAGCTCTCGGCCAGGTCAGCAAAACCCACCCTCCAAAGGCAACAGAGACGAACTGTCTAGCCTAAACAAGATTCTGGACAAAATATGTCAGATCCACAGCACCCCCGATAAACCTGCAAATCATACCCATAGAGAATGTTGGGTCTTTAAGCAGTCCGGCAAGCTCAACACCAAGCGAAGACGAGGACGAGCCTCGCAAGCAAAGCACTGGGGAACAGAAGAAATTCCCACTAGAAGTCAAAACAGTCAACGTGTTACACGTGATGAAGGGGAGAAACAAAGCGGCACTCCTAGAAACACATGCCCCAGGGCCTATCACTGCGGAGTTCTGCCACTGGTCGTCCAAACCGATCACCTTTGATCATCGGGATTACTCGGCAAGTATCCGGCATGCAAGATGGGCTGCCTTGGTGTTAGACCCAATAATTGACGGATACCACTTCACACGAGTCTTGATGGACGGCGACAGTAGTTTAAACCTGATATATCAGGAACAGTCCGCAAAATGGGGATAGACCCAACAAAAATCAGCCATAGCAATACTACCTTTAAAGGAGTAATGCCAGGCCCAGAAGCCCATTGCACGGGCTCCCTGGTACTAGAGGTTATATTCGGCTTTCCCGATAACTTCCGGAGCGAAAAGTTAACCTTCCACATCGCTCCATTCCAAAGTGGCCATCAAGCACTACTCGGACGCGAAGCTTTCGCTTGCTTTAACGCAATACCGCATTATGCTTCTCTCATGCTTAAGATGCCCGGTCCACGTGGCATCATTACAGTAAATGGAAATATTGAGCGCTCCTTGCGTGCAGAAGACCGTGCGGCTGCCTTGGCAGCCGCACACTAGACGGCCTCACCAACTAGAGCATCTGACAGGTCGTCAAGACCACGGACACGGTTAGACGAGTCCGGTGTAGCTATATATAATTGACACAGGTTTGATGGCCATACCCCTATAACAATACAAGGGGCGCAACGCATGTAAACAAGAGACAATTAGGCTCAACTTTACTCATCTTAAACTGTACATGATTTATTTAGTATAACCTACCTTTTGCACGACAACTTTTCAACTAAGTTCCTCTCTTTTACAGATGACCATCGTGCTACACCCGTCTAGGATACGGCACAACACAGACACATGTGCAGACGTGCAGCAGGGACCCGTTCCAAGGATTCTTTTTAGATTAAGATCCAGCGTAAACCTTTTTTTACTATCTCTTGTTGATACACATCCCCCGGATTCTCAGTACAATTGAGAAGGATGCTGGCGTATTGGCATGTGGCCACGTCAGAATATTGCACGTACCTAGACACCAGGGGCTTATTACAAAGGGCACTGTTTAGCCCGGTTTACACCATAAAGACCGAATACCGTAGGGAGTGTTCGGCGTCGCGAGTTTGGCCTTATATGCATCAGCTCCGAATCATGTCTTTGGTCAAATGTTGGGTTTGCCCGGCTCCTGTGTTTTGCTGCCTTACGTTTCGCTCTATCGGCTAAGACGGCACCAGGAGAACTACTGCGATTGTGCCCTGGTTCATCCGGACGAGCACCTCAGTAGAGAAAGCCAAAAACTGACTGTCATGATATAGCGTGAGGCTGGTCAACCACTCGATGACCTAGCGGAATCTTCGGGATTCCTCCGCCTTAACGAAGGGCCGTTTCCCGGCCAGGCATGTACGCACCCAGAATTCGAATGAGCGCGGAGCCACCAGGGGCTATATAGTAGCCCCACTGTCAAACTCCTCTGGCTAAGTGAAAGTGTTAAAGCATTATAGTTCGATTGCCTAGTTCGCTGCACTATCACCTCCTTAATGGACCAAGACGTTGGATCAAGTGTGAACATGCGTCTTCTGTGAACACCCCCGCATTATATGCATGGGGGCTGAAGCCGGCGACTGCCATCTTTCAGGTTATATACATATATACATAAACGGCCGCATAGGAGGCATCATAGTACTTTTGGGAAAAAGTATAAATACAGCCTTAATAAACTCTATAAAACATTGTTTTTACAATGGGAATACATGTCACTTAAACATAATATTCTTCGAGCACTGAGCCTCTATCGAACGAGCCCCTTTAAGAACTTCTTCAAAGTAGTGCTCGGCAGCCACTCGGCCTATGGCCGAACCCGGTGCCACAACAGTGGTGGCATCCATCTCCGCCCAGTATGTTTTGACACGGGCAAGGGACATCCGTGAGCCTTCTATGCACGCTGACCTCTTTACAGCATCGATGCGTGGCACAGCACCAAGGAACTGTTGCACTAAGCTAAAGTAGCTATTCGGCCTTGGCCCCCCGGCCACAGATGATCCACAACGGACCTCATGGCAAGTCCGGATAATCTATGGAGCTCGGCCCACTCGGCCATTTGCTCATTCAACAGCAGTGGACAGGCTGGAGCATGAAACTGTGACCAAAACAGTTTTTCCACTTCGTGATCTTCCCGATCCTTGAAGTACTCGGCCGCATCAGCAACACTTGCAGCCAAATCCACGTAGGCGTCCGCAGAACTCCATAGCCGGTCGAGAGGTGCATATTTCGGATCCCCGAACTTAGTCCGCAACAAGAAGGGCTTCCCAGATACAATATCCGCAGCTTGATGCAGCTCCTCCTTCGTCGCTCTAATTTTGGAGCGGGCTTCCTTGGCATCCACCCGGGCATTCTCCAGGTCCGCCGCCTTCGCCCGGTTTTCTTCTTGAAGAAGCTGGTAACGGTCAGCAGCATCTTTTAACTCTACAGCCATCTTGGCTATTTTTTATTTGCTCTCGCAATGCTCGGCCTGTTCGGCCCTTAACTCTTCGGCCGTCTTTAAAGCGGCCGCATTGCTACTCCTGGCTTGCTCCTTGGCTCGAGCAAGCTCCGCCCGAAGGGCCTCCACGGTGGCAGCTCCATCTGCTATCACAATATATTAAAGATAATGGCATCATGCTGCTCTCATTATGTGACAATCACCAGAAAAATCACTTACCCTGTGCCTCGTCAAGCCGCTTGTTAACAAGCACGATGTCGGCATCTGCCGCATCCAGTTGCCGCCTTAGTTCAGCAAACCCATCAGTCCGGCTAGCCACCGGAGCTTCAACCACCTGCGCATAAAGGCGGTCTGGTTATTAACTGGGAGTATGATCCTCTATTTGCCGCCGTTTTCGATGAAAACTAGAGTCTCAGGGGCTACTATCTACACAGGGCACATCTAAAAATGTGCGGTACTGTCAAAAATGTACATCATTTCACGTACCTCAAAACCCGTCAGTAGACTCATAAAGGCTTCATGCAACCCACTTTCAGCGGACGAAATCATTTCAATCACCGTACCCGTCAACGTGTGATGCTCTTCTGAGATAGCCGCTTGCTCTAGCAGATCCCTCAATACGTCCGACCACACACCAGATGGTGCCGGACTCTTTCGATTGTTCTCTTCAAGAGTCGGATACTTGTAACATCCCAAATTTTCAATTTGGAATGTTATACATTAGATCATCATGCATATCATATTTTATTTTGCATTTTGGTTGATCCTAGAAATTCTACGCAACTCAATGACCCACGGAGAGAGTTGGGGATTTCGTTATTTTCATATTTGAGTTCTCTCAAATTTTGAGAATAGGATCATTTGATTTTATTTATTTTATCATCAATTATTTCTATTACAAAAATATGAGAGAGGGAATAAAATGACTTTCCCAAAATAAAGAAATATTGAGGATTTAATAAAAAAATCAAATAAGATTTTATTTCGGAGTTTTTTGGTGTTTTATTCGAATTTAGGAAAAATGTGCGTTTTTCAAAATTGCATTTAGGGCCTAAATAAATGTTCACCTTGTGCGACATGATTTTAGAAGCCCATGAAAATTTATTTCGGAATTTTGGAGTCCGTTTAGTATTTATTTTTATTTTTCTTCCGAGCGGAATAATTAAAAAAACGAACCGACTTCGGGCCGTAACCGAGCGGGACACCGCCCGGGGGCAGCCTTTAAATAGCGCCGCCCCGAGCCGCCCCAGCCCATCAGCCCCGCCTCGATCCGCGCGCGCCGCCGGAGCCGCCACCGCCACCGACGACGATCCCGCCGCCCGAGGTTCGTCGCGCCTCGTTTTCCGTGCCAAAAAAAATTTGGCGTTCGTCGTTTTTCTTTTTCTCGGATTAAATCCGCGATTTTTCTGATCGCGATTCTTGATCCGATTTTCGTTTTAGTTTAACTTTTCGCTCGTTTATCGGAATCAGGCGATTCAAGCGCCTAGAGTTTCGTCTCGAAACCCTTTACATTTAACCAACTTAAACAAGATTTTTTTACTGTAAAATTTGCCCTAGATCCAGATTACTAGAACGAAGTTGTTTTCTTTCGCTGTTTGACTTTCGTTGCTTCGTTCGATTTGATTCTTTTTGCCAACCGGAGTTATTAAGTTGAACCTTCCGGTTAGATCTCTTATTTGAGTTTTACCTGTGCATTAGATGAGTACTTGTTGTATGCTTGTTTGTTTGTCTACGATAGAATACCCGGAGTGCGCCGCTTGTTACTTCGAATCGTTAGGTTTCACGGATCATCAGCAAGGCAAGTAACACTTTAATCATACCTTTTCTACTACCCGGTTTATTGCATTAGATCAATCCTCACACATTGCATGATTAGGATCTAATTAAATTGTGGGATGGGAAGTAGATGAGGTAGTACCTATTACCTGTTTATTATCAAACCTTTGGGAGTTACTTCTACGTTTGCTTATTATGCCATGCTATGCTAGTAGACGTGGATTGGGTGAGTGAAATCCATGACAGATGTGAGATTGTTAATTAATGGTTTATCTAAGGTGGCAACTTAAACACACATCTGGGTGGATTGAGGCACCTGGGTATTCCAGGACTTGCCTGTTTTCTTTTGGACCGCCACCCAGGCTCAAAGGGATCATGAGACTATTCATACTAGAAACTTTCGTGTGCAGGCACAAGCTATTATGGGCTCTAGCATAGTTGACTAAGTCGTGCGAACTCTTACAGTGGTAGACTAGCAGATGTAGGGGATGTAGGTGGTACGGTCTACCCATCGTAAGGTGCTAGCGCTTCTAAAAGACTATGTCTCGGTCATCCGTCTTCTCAAACACCATGTAGTGCGAGAAACCAAACGGAGGCGATCGAGTCTTGTGGGGAAAAGTGCGCAAACCTCTGCAGAGTGTAATAAACTAATCATGGTTAGCCGTGTCCCCGGTTATGGACATCTTGAGTATCTAGTACCCGGATTATCATGTGAATCTCAACATGTTACTCTAAATTAATTTTGTTGGGTTATGTTTAATGATGATGCTTAATTGGGATTGAGAATGTTGTCAACCATTCTCAATGTCTAACAACCACCATGATAGTAACTAAATTTTATTACTTTGAAGTAGGGAAAAATTGGCTTTACGCAAAACTATAACCATAGAGCTTTCCACCAGCCAAAATTGCATATAGTATAGCTGTTTCATTCCATTACTCTCTATGTGTTACATTGCCAGCATATTCCATGTGCTGACCCGTTTTTGGGCTGCAACGTTAATGTTGCAGACTTTTCAGACGATGATTAAGGAGGTTTTAGGTCATGGTTCTATACTCAGTGATGCCGTTGGAGTTGATGGACTCACTTATCTTCCAAGCCTTCCGCTGTTATCGTTATTAGATGGCCTTAATCCATATTTATTGTAATAAGTTCTCTTTTGAGACACTCGATGTAATAAGTGTGTGATTGCTACTCTGCTATAAATCCTCCGAGTACTATGTGGTGTCAGCATTACTGATCCAGGGATGACACCGGAGCACAGAGATCAGACTATTTGAGGTCTGGTCGCTACAGAGATGGTATCGGAGCACACGCTGACTGTAGGACACGACCACTAAGCTAAAGACCTAGATCAGTATTCACTCACTTCTCTTCTGACCTCTCATCTTTTCTACTCTTTAGGATGGTGGATGCAAGGAACAAGTTCACACAACCGGATGAAGATACACCCTTTGGACGCCACTTGAAGGAAGTCACTAGATACCTGAATATAGGAGTACCAAGCTTCACGGGAACCTACAACGCCACTTTACCTGAAAAAGAGCGCTGGATGATTCTAGTTCAAGTACCAGGAAGGACGTTCATGCCAGTCACTGAGCCCATAGAATTTTCTTTTGATGCACCAACTTGGAGTCTAGGAAAGAGCATGGCAGCTCACATCGCCACGGGACGCATTGGAGAAGTCTACCGCAAGGATCTCAAGGATACTATCTACTAGATTTGTGGGCGTCGAGATGAACACTGGGAGATGATCAGCACCAGGAAGGATAGATCAATTGCAGCTTTTATCCAGGAGCTAAACCAGCACATTCGACGACAGGAGAACCAGATGTGCGCCGACATGATAGACCTGAAGAAGGCAAAGACTAGAATCAAGGAACTAGAGGAAGAACTCAAGGCTACACGTGAAGATTATGAAGAGGAAATTGAAGTATTGGTGGAGAAGAATGACGACCTGATCAAGAAGATTGGAATATTTATGGGAGACCCTACGCTAGTAGATGAAGACGAAGAACCCAAGGAGATTAGCCCGGAAGACTACATCATCATCGACGGCACCGACTCGGAAGCAGATAGTAGCGATGATGACTATGTTGATGAAGCTGGAGCAGACATCATGGAGTCTGCAACCGAAGAATATTTCTAGTAGACCACCTCATTAGTAGTAGTAGTCCACCATGTAAATATAGTAGTCCAAGCACTTTTGCGATAGATAGATCGATTGTATGCCTTTGTTCGATTGATTGAAGTGAATTGTTTGCTTTTGCCTCATGTGCATATGGGTAGTGTTTTCTCTTTAGACCCCCTCTATTCTTATATCTCATCTTTTCTAAACCCTCAGATGCCTCCGAGACGTGACCCTGGATTTGCCTTCCCACCGGAGCTCACCCAGTTGATCCAGCAGCAGAACACATTGATGCAATTGCTAGTCCAGAATCAGAATCAGGAGAACAACAACAACAACCCACCACCACCACCACCACCTGTTGACCACTTAGCCCATTTTCTTAGGCTGAATCCGCTGGTGTTTTCCAGTAGCACCGAGCCGATAGTAGCATATGATTGGCTCCGCAAGACAACTAGGGAGTTGACCACAGCAGGATGCATAGATGCAGAGAAGGTGAAGTTTGCCGCACATCAGCTAGAAGGACCCGCAGCATCATGGTGGGAGAATTTCACAGCCACTTTCCCAGTAGACACTGTCACATGGGACCAGTTTCAGCAGGCTTTTCGTACTGCACACATTTCAGCAGGAGCTATGGCCATGAAGAAGCGTGAGTTTCGCAACTTGTGCCAAGGAGGACGGACAGTAGGCCAGTATGTGGATGAGTTTAGTAAGTTAGCACGTTATGCCCCAGATGACGTTGCTACGGATGCAGCTAAGCAGGAGAATTTTCTGGAAGGACTGAATGATGAGTTGAGCATGCAGTTGATGGTAGCAACCTTCAACAACTACCAGGAGTTGGTAGATCGTGCTCTTATGATTGAAGGGAAGCAGCAAAAAATTGAAAATCGCAAGAGGAAGTATGGACAAGGAAAGTACAATTCAGGAGCTCAACAGAAGCCACGTTTTACCCCTAGACCGGGAGGACATTTTCAGCATACCCATGGAGTAGGTAGCACGCACAATCACAATGGCACCAAGAATGGTAATGGCAATGGAGGAAGCAACGGCCAGAACCGCACCAACCCCTCAACCCCAGCCAAGAAGGACCTAAGCCAAGTCACTTGCTTTAAGTGTTTGAAGACAGGACATTATGCCAATGAATGTCCTGAATTACAAAATGGAAATAGCAATGGAAGTTCTGGGAAGAAGCCGAACCCTTTCAACAGGGGACAGGTGAACCACATTAGCATGGAGGAGGTTGAAGCTCAGCCCGATGCAGTAATAGGTAAGTTTTTGGTTAAGTCATTTACTGCACTCATTCTTTTTGATACTGGTGCATCGCATTCATACATCTCAAGGGGATTTGTGGATAAGTATAACCTACCAACCCAAGCCCTTAGGTCACCCATGTTAGTAACCTCGCCCGGAGCAGAGTATGTGGCTAGTCTATGGTGTGATCGGTTACCATTAAGGATTGGTAACTATGTTTTTCCCTCAGACCTAATAGTATTGGAATCTCAAGGATTGGATGTGATATTAGGCATGGATTGGTTATCAAAGTATGAAGGGAATATTGAGTGTGCTAGTAAGTCAATTTTGCTTACCACCCCAGAAGGGAGAAGGATCAAGTATGTATCTCGGCATGTGCCAAAGAGGACTCAAGTAAATTGCCAAACAGGAGTTGTGCAGGAGGAAGTACCAGTGGTAAGGGATTTCCCTGATGTATTTCCAGAGGAGTTGCCAGGCATGCCACCGGATAGAGATATTGAGCTTTTGATTGAGCTATTGCCGGGCACAGGTCCAATATCAAAGAGACCATATAGGATGCCAGCAAAGGATTTGGTGGAAATTAAGAAGCAGATTAAAGAGTTACTGGATAAGGGATATATTCGCCCAAGTTCTTCGCCTTGGGGATCGCCAGTACTTCTAGTGGAGAAGAAGGATGGTTGTTAATTATCGAGGATTGAATGAAGTAATGATCAAAAACAAGTACCCACTACCAATGATCAACGATCTGTTTGATCGATTGCAAGGAGCTAAGGTATTTTCCAAGATCGATCTGCGATCAGGATACCACCAGTTGAAGATTCGAGAACAGGATATTCCGAAGACAGCTTTTACCACCAGGTATGGGTTGTACGAGTATACCGTTATGTCATTTGGTCTGACTAACGCACCTGCCTATTTTAAGAACATGATGAACAAAGTGTTTATGGAGTTTTTGGATAAGTTCGTTGTAGTGTTCATTGATGATATCCTGGTTTATTCGAAGAATGAAGAGGAGCATCAGGAACATTTGCGTTTGGTACTTGGAAAGCTCAGAGAATATCAATTATATGCCAAGTTCAGCAAATGTGAGTTTTGGTTGAAGGAAGTAGGATTCCTCGGACATGTTATATCTGGAGAAGGTATAGCAGTAGATCCCGCTAAAGTTGAAACCGTGACCAAGTGGGAAGCCCCAACAACAGTTGGAGAGATCCAGAGTTTTCTTGGACTCGCAGGATACTACCGGAGATTTATTGAGAATTTCTCAAAGATTGCGAAGCCTATGACGGAGTTGTTGAAGAAAGATACCAAGTTCATATGGACAGAGGAATGTGAGGCTAGTTTCCAGGAGTTGAAGAAACGTTTGGTTACCTCACCAGTGTTGATTTTTCCAGACCAGACCAAAGATTATGAGGTGTATTGTGATGCTTCACATCGAGGACTTGGAGCAGTGCTTATGCAAGAAGGGAGAGTTGTTTCATATGCCTCAAGACAACTGAAGCCTCATGAGTTGAATTATGCCACGCATGATTTGGAGTTAGCAGCCGTAGTGCATGCTTTGAAGACATGGAGACATTTCCTCATTGGAAACCATTGTGAGGTGTACACGGATCATAAGAGTTTGAAGTACATTTTCACACAGAAGGAGTTAAATCTCAGACAAAGGAGATGGTTGGAGCTTATCAAGGATTATGATATGAAATTGCATTATCACCCCGGAAAGGCTAATGTAGTAGTTGACGCATTAAGCCGCAAGAGCCATGTCAATACGTTAATGACGGGAGGAATACCAAGGGAGTTAGCCAAAAATCTTCGTGAACTATGTTTGGAAATAGTTCCGAGAGGTTATGTAGCAGCAATGGAGATTCAGTCAACCTTGATGGATAAAATCAGGGAAGCTCAGAAAGATGACAAAGAGATTGCTGCTATAAAGGAGAAACTAAATAAAGGAAAAGCTAAAGGATTTCGTGAGGATGAGCACGACACCTTATGGTTTGAAGACCGCGTTTATGTGCCCAATGACCCAGAGATCAGGAAGTTGATTTTGCAAGAGGCACACGACTCACCATATTCAATTCACCTAGGAAATACCAAGATGTATCTGTATTTGAAGGATATTTTCTGGTGGACCAGAATGAAGAAGGATATTGCGGAGTATGTAGCAGTTTGTAATGTATGTTAGAGAGTAAAGGCAGAGCATCAGAAGCCAGCAGGATTGTTACAACCATGGACGATACCCGAATGGAAGTGGGATAAGTTAGGCATGGATTTTATCACGGGATTGCCCAGGACTCGTTCAGGCTATGACTCGATTTGGGTTGTAGTTGATCGATTGACGAAAGTAGCTCATTTCATCCAAGTAAAGACCACTTACACCAGTGCTAAGTTGGCAAAGATATACATGACCAGGATCGTATGTTTGCATGGAGTTCCAAGGAGTATCGTATCAGATAGAGGAACCCAGTTTACCTCAAAGTTCTAAAGCAGTTGCATGAAACTTTGGGAACCAGGCTAGAATTCAGTACAGCTTTTCATCCATAGATAGATGGACAGACCGAAAGAGTCAATCAGATTTTGGAGGATATGCTGAGAGCTTGTGCGCTAGATTACGAATCTAGTTGGGACGATAATTTGCCATATGCAGAGTTCTCTTACAACAACAGTTACCAAACCAGTTTAAAGATGGCCCCTTTCGAAGCTTTGCACGGAAGGAGGTGCAGGACACCGTTATCATGGGACGAAGTTGGAGACCGCCAGTTGTTTGATCCTGACTTGATTAAAGAGTCTGAACAGAAGGTGAAATTGATTCGCGATAGGCTCAGGATAGCCCAGTCCAGACAGAAGAGTTATGCAGATTCTAAATGCAAGGAGACAGTTTACAAAGTCGGAGATAGAGCTTATCTTTGAGTATCTCCACTTAGGGGAACAAAGCGTTTTGGAGTTAAGGGAAAATTAGCGCCATGATTTGTAGGACCATATCGAGTTTTGGAGCGTATGGGAGAAGTGGCCTACAAGTTGGAATTGCCTGAAGGATTGTCAGGAGTACATGATGTGTTCCACGTTTCTCAGTTAAAGAAATGTCACGCGGAGATGGCTAACATACCGTTGAGAGACACAGTGCCATTGGAAACTATTCAGTTGGATAATGATTTGACCTGCGAGGAGAAACCAGTTAAGATTCTCGAGTTTGCCAGCCGAGTTGCTCGCAGCAAGGTTATTAAGTTTTGCAAAGTTTAGTGGAGCAACCACACGGAGGATGAAGCCACCTGGGAGTGAGAGGAAGATTTGCTCAAAGACCACCCTCAGCTATTTTCTAGCCAACCCGAATCTCGAGGGCGAGATTCATCTTAAGGGGGGTAGGTTTGTAACATCCCAAATTTTCAATTTGGAATGTTATACATTAGATCATCATGCATATCATATTTTATTTTGCATTTTGGTTGATCCTAGAAATTCTACGCAACTCAATGACCCACGGAGAGAGTTGGGGATTTCGTTATTTTCATATTTGAGTTCTCTCAAAATTTGAGAATAGGATCATTTGATTTTATTTATTTTATCATCAATTATTTCTATTACAAAAATATGAGAGAGGAAATAAAATGACTTTCCCAAAATAATGAAATATTGAGGATTTAATAATAAAATCAAATAAGATTTTATTTCGGAGTTTTTCGGTGTTTTATTTGAATTTAGGAAAAATGTGCGTTTTTCAAAATTCCATTTAGGTCCCAAATAAATGTTCACCTTGTGCGGCTTGATTTTAGAATCCCGTGAAAATTTATTTCGGAATTTTTGGAGTCCGTTTAGTATTTCTTTTTATTTTTCTTCCGAGCGTAATAATTAAAAAAAACGAACTGACTTCGGGCCGTACCCGAGCGGGACACCGCCCGGGGGCAGCCTTTAAATAGCGCCGCCCCGAGCCGCCCCAGCCCATCAGCCCCGCCTCGATCCGCGCGCACCGCCGGAGCCGCCGCCGCCACCGCCGACGATCCCGCCGCCCGAGGTTCGTCGTGCCTCGTTTTCCGTGCCGAAAAAAAATTCGGCGCTCGTCGTTTTTCTTTTTCTCAGATTAAATCCGCGATTTTTCTGATCGTGATTCCTGATCCAATTTTCGTTTTAGTTTAACTTTTCGCTCGTTTATCGGAGTCAGGCGATTCAAGCGCCTAGAGTTTCGTCTCGAAACCCTTTATCCATTTAACCAACTTAAACAAGATTTTGCTACTGTAAAATTTGCCCTAGATCCAGATTACTAGAACGAAGTTGTTTTCTTTCGCCGTTTGACTTTCGTTGCTTCGTTCGATTTGATTCTTTTTGCTAGCCGGAGTTCTTAAGTTGAACCTTCTGGTTAGATCTCTTATTTGAGTTTTACCTGTGCATTAGATGAGTACTTATTGTATGCTTGTTTGTTTGTCTGCGATAGAATACCCGGAGTGCGCCGCTTGTTACTTCGAATCGTTAGGTTTCGCGGATCATCAGCAAGGCAAGTAACACTTTGATCATACCTTTTCTACTACCCAGTTTATTGCATTAGATCAATCCTCACACATTGCATGATTAGGATCTAATTAAATTGTGGGATGGGAAGTAGATGAGGTATTACCTATTACCTGTTTATTATCAAACCTTTGGGAGTTACTTCTATGTTTGCTTATTATGCCATGCTATGCTAGTAGACGTGGATTGGGTGAGTGAAATCCATGACAGATGTGAGATTGTTAATTAATGGTTTATCTAAGGTGGCAACTTAAACACACATCTGGGTGGATTGAGGCACCTGGGTATTCCAGGACTTACCTGTTTTCTTTTGGACCGCCACCCAGGCTCAAAGGGATCATGGGACTATTCATACTAGAAACTTTCGTGTGCAGCCACAAGCTATTATGGGCTCTAGCATAGTTGACTAAGTCGTGCAAACTCTTACAGTGGTAGACTAGCAGATGTAGGGGATGTAGGTGGTACGGTCTACCCATCGTAAGGTGCTAGCGCTTCTAAAAGACTATGTCTCGGTCATCCGTCTTCTCAAACACCATGTAGTGCGAGAAACCAAACGGAGGCGATCGAGTCTTGTGGGGAAAAGTGCGCAAACCTCTGCAGAGTGTAATAAACTAATCATGGTTAGCCGTGTCCCCGGTTATGGACATCTTGAGTATCTAGTACCTGGATTATCATGTGAATCTCAACATGTTACTCTAAATTAATTTTGTTGGGTTATGTTTAATGATGATGCTTAATTGGGATTGAGAATGTTGTCAACCATTCTCAATGTTTAACAACCACCATGATAGTAATTAAATTTTATTCCTTTGAAGTAGGGAAAAATTGGCTTTACGCAAAACTGTAACCATAGAGCTTTCCACCAGCCAAAATTGCATATAGTATAGCTGTTTCATTCCATTACTCTCTATGTGTTACATTGCCAGCATATTCCATGTGCTGACCCGTTTTCAGGCTGCAACGTTAATGTTGCAGACTTTTCAGACGACGATTAAGGAGTTTTTAGGTCGTGGTTCTATACTCAGTGATGCCGTTGGAGTTGATGGACTCGCTTATCTTCCAAGCCTTCCGCTGTTATCGTTATTAGATGGCCTTAATCCATATTTATTGTAATAAGTTCTCTTTTGAGACACTCGATGTAATAAGTGTGTGATTGCTACTCTACTATAAATCCTCCGAGTACTATGTGGTGTCAGCATTACTGATCCAGGGATGACACCGGAGCACAGAGATCAGACTGTTTGAGGTCTGGTCGCTACAATACTGAGGACTTCGGGTGGCCATAGGATTGCCTTCAGGCCTTGCCGGATCAGGAGAAACCCTCCGCGACGACACCTCGGGGTCACCCGCCTCATGAGGCGGTACGGCAGGGGGCGTTTCGCTCTCCATCATCTCTGGAAGAAGATCCCCTGAAGACGAGCTCTGCTGATAAGGGCTAAGATCTGAACTGCAAGATAAATGCTTCGGTTATTTTCCTCAGAAGTAAAGCGAGGTATTTTTATTATCAAGTACCCTTTTACTTACAGCTCGGTGGAGGGCTGATCCCCTTGAGGGCATAGTGCGGCCGGGGTAGCCCCCGGGGCAGGACCCTCCGACGAAGATTTCTTCCCCCGTTTGGAGACCATTATCTCCGGGTCCTCGGAGGCAGTCCTCTTCCTTCTTTGGGGAGAGGAAGTTTCAGTCCCTCCTCCCCGGCTAACCTCCTTCGCGGAGGCGCTAGCCTCCTTGTTCCCCCTTTATCTTCTCCTGAGGGCGCTTGATAAGGCGCGATCTCCGGCATCCTGGTTAGCACGGGATTTGGTGAGGTCTCAGGGAGGGGGGGGGCGGACACCTGATCAGCTTTGCCTTCGCTATCCAATCCTGGTCAAAGAGCGGCTTTTTTAGGGCAACGTTGCGATAAATAAACGGATAGTGTGTTCGGATGCGGGGCTACTTACTTGGGTATCCGGGCAATTACAGCTCAGACTTGCATCCTTAGTGATGGCTGGACACATTACTTGTGGTCCGAAGAACAATTTGTACATCTCTTCGTGCGTCATGCCGAGGAAATGTTGAATAGTTCGCGGTCCTTCCGAGTTAAATTCCCACATGTGAAGGGGCTGGCGTTTGCAAGGCTGGACTTGACGAACTAGCATAACTTGCACTACCATAACCAGACTGAAATCTCTCTCAAAGAGATCTCGGATACGGCTTTGCAGTATTGGCACGTCCTTGGCTGGACCCCAGCTCAGCCCCCTGCTGATCCATGACGTCAGTTGTGGTGGGGGCCTGAGCGAAAGGTGGGGGCAGCTACCCACTTGGCACTTCGGGGAGCTGTGACGTAGAACCACGACCGCTGCCACAATCTGGACACCTCTTGGAAGCAACCCTCGGTCCATGGAGCGTCAGTGATTTTGCTTATTAAAGCGCCTCCGCACGCTGCGTGCTGCCTCTCGATCATCTTCGGCTTCACACCAAAGGTCTTGAGACACAGGCTGGAGTGAGGAGTATTGTGGAGGAAGGCCTCACATACGACAATAAATGTCGAGATGTGAAGAAGGGATCCAGAGCGAGGCCTAGTCCTCGGAGGAAGTGGGAGACGAACACGATACTCTCATTGGGTTCGGGAGTAGGGACGGCCTGCCCTCGGGCAGGCAGCCGATGCAAAATTTTGGCGGTCAGATATCTGGCCTCTCTCAACTTCTCGATGTCCTCCTCCATGACGGAGGAAGGCATCCACCGACCTTGAAGGTTGGATCCGGACATAGTTGAAGGTCCGAAGCACCTGACCTACGTTTTGGGTGTTAGAACTCGATGCGGGGGAAGGATTTGATTGAGCACAAGAGGGAAAAAGAAAAAGCCTTGTCCCCTTTATAAAGAGGGTGAATATCAAGCGTCCTCCTCGTAGCCGTTTGGGACTTGCCTAAGATCTAGGAGTCCTACCAATAGGCACGGCTGGGTTACCCACATCCGTATTGATGAGAATCCCATAATAAAGGGGACACGATCCCTGCTTCGACAAGACGTGCCAAAGAAACTGCCTCGCGAAACACGCTGAGATTGGTTATGAAAAACGACTTGAATAAAGACCTGGCCGTGGTGTGATGTCACGCTACGGGGTACGTTAGCAGATTAGATTTGTGGAAATATTATTATCTCTACGGTGGTATGTGGAACTTGTTTTGCAGAGCCGGACACGATCCTCGTGTTCAAAATCTTCTATGAAGTATTCGGCGGAGGAACCCGCCTTGCAATGCCGAAAACAATCTGTGCGCCGGACTCATCGTCATTGAAGCCTGGTTCAGGGGCTACTGAGGGAGTCCTGGATTAGGGGGTACCCGGATAGCCGGATTATATCCTTTGGCCGGACTGTTGGACTATGAAGATACAAGATTGAAGACTTCATCCAGTGTCCGGATGGGACTCTCCATGGCGTGGAAGGAAAGCTTGGCAATACAGATATGTAGATCTCCTCCCTTGTAACCGACTCTATGTAACCCTAGCCCCCTCCGGTGTCTATATAAACCGGGGGGTTTTAGTCCGTAGGACAACATACAATCATACCATAGGCTAGCTTCTAGGGTTTAGCCTCTCTGATCTCGTGGTAGATCGACTCTTGTACTACTCATATTATCAAGAACAATCAAGCAGGACGTAGGGTTTTACCTCCATCAAGAGGGCCCGAACCTGGGTAAACATCATGTCCCCTGCCTCCTGTTACCATCCGCCTAGATGCACAGTTCGGGACCCTGCTACGTCTTGAGCTTGCGTTGGTTTTCCCCAAACAGGAAGGGATGATGCAGCAGAGTAGCGTAAGTATTTCCCTCAGTTTTGGAGAACCAAGGTATCAATCCAGTAGGAGCCCACGCTCAAGTCCCTCGTACCTGCACAAAGCGATAGCTACTCGCAATCAACGCGATTAGGGGTTGTCAAGCCCTTCACGGTCACTTACGAGAGTGAGATCTGATAGATAGAATATTTTTGGTATTTTTGATATAAAGATGCAAAGTAAAAAGTAAAAGCAAAGTAAATAGCAAAACAATATAAAAGTGATGGAGATTGATATGATGAGAATAGACCCGGGGGGCATAGGTTTCACTAGTGGCTTCTCTCAAGAGCATAAGTATTCTACGGTGGGTGAACAAATTACTGTTGAGCAATTGATAGAATTGAGCATAATTATGAGAATATCTAGGCATGATCATGTATATAGGCATCACGTCCGTGACAAGTAGACCAAAACGATTCTGCATCTACTACTATTACTCCACTCATCGACCGCTATCCAGCATGCATCTAGAGTATTAAGTTAAAAACAGAGTAACGCCTTAAGCAAGATGACATGATGTAGAGAGATAAATTCATGCAATATGAAATAAACCCCATCTTGTTATCCTCGATGGCAACGATACAATATGTGCCTTGCTGCCCCTTCTGTCACTGGGTAAGGACACCGCAAGATCAAACCCAAAGCTAAGCACTTCTCCCATGGCAAGAACTACCAATCTAGTTGGCCAAACCAAACGGATAATTCGAAGAGACTTGCAAAGATAACCAATCATGCATAAAAGAATTCAGAGAAGATTCAAATATTATTCATAGATAGACTTGATCATAAACCCACAATTCATCAGTCTCAACAAACACACCGCAAAAAGAAAATTACATCGAATAGATCTCCACAAGAGAGGGGGAGAACTTTGTATTGATATTCAAAGAGAGAGAAGAAGCCATCTAGCTACTAACTATGGACCCGAAGGTCTGAGGTAAACTACTCACACTTCATCGGAGGGGCTAGGATGATGTAGAAGCCCTCCGTGATGACGGCCCTCTTCCGACGGAGCTCCGGAACAGGCCCCAAGATGGGATCTCGTGGATACAGAAAGTTGCGGCGGTGGAATTAGGTTTTTGGCTCCTGTTTTGATCGTTTGGGGGTACGTGTGTATATATAGGAGGAAGGAGTACGTCGGTGGAGCACCGAGGGGCCCACGAGGCAGGGGGCGCGCCTCAGGGGGGGCGCCCCCACCATCGTGACCACCTCTTTGATCCCTTGCAGTAGGTTCCAAGTCTCCTGGATCATGTTCGGTGAGAAAATCACGTTTCCGAAGATTTTATTCCGTTTGATATTCTGTTTATCCGAAACACTGAAATAGGCAAAAGCAGCAATTCTGGGCTGGGCCTCCGGTTAATAGGTTAGTCCCAAAAATAATATAAAAGTGGAAAATAAAGCCCAATATAGTCCAAAACAGTAGATAATATAGCATGGAGAAATCAAAAATGATAGATACGTTGGAGACGTATCAGGCATCCCCAAGCTTAATTCCTGCTCGTCCTTGAGTAGGTAAATGATAAAAAGAGAATTTTTGATGCGGAGTGTTACTTGGCATAATTTCGATGCAAATCTTCTTAATTGTGGTATGAATATTCAGATTAGAAAGATTCAAGACAAAAGTTTATATTGACATAGAAAATAATAATACTTCAAGCATACTAACAAAGTAATTATGTCTTCTCAAAATAACATGGCCAAAGAAAGTTATCCCTACAAAATCATATAGTCTGGCTATGCTCCATCTTCCCCACACAAAGTATTTAAATCATGCACAACCCCGATGACAAGCCAAGCAATTGTTTCATACTCTAACTTTTTCAAAACTTTTTCAATCTTCACGCAATATATGAGCGTGAGCCATGGATATAGCACTATAGGTGGAATAGAATGGTGGTTGTGGAGAAGACAAAAAGGAGAAGATAGTCTCACATCGACTAGGCGTATCAACGGGCTATGGAGATGCCCATCAATAGATATCAATGTGAGTGAGTAGGGATTGCCATGCAACGGATGCACTAGAGCTATAAATGTATGAAAGCTCAACAAAAGAAACTAGTGGGTGTGCATCCAACTTGCTTGCTCATGAAGACCTAGGGCAATTTGAGGAAGCCCATCATTGGAATATACATGCCAAGTTCTATAACGTAAAATTCCCACTAGTATATGAAAGTGACAACATATGAGACTCTCTATATGAAGAACATGGTGCTACTTTAAAGCAAAATATATGAGACTTGCTATATCATGGTGCTACTTTGAAGCACAAGTGTGGGAAAAAAAGATAGTAGCATTGCCCCTTTTTTTGCCTTCTTTTTTTCTTTGGCCTTTCTCTTCTTTTTTTGGGACAATGCTCTATTGAATGATGATCATCACACTTCTATTTATTCACAACTCAATGATTACAACTCGATACTAAAACAAAGTATGAATCTATATGAATGCCTCCGGCGGTGTACCGGGACATGCAATGAATCACGAGTGACAAGTATGAAAGAATTATGAATGGTGGATTTGCCACAAATACTATGTCAACTACATGATCATGCTAAGCAATATGACAATGATGGATGTGTCATGATGAACTAGATGGTGGAAAGTTGCATGGCAATATATCTCGGAATGGATATGGAAATGCCATAATAGGTAGGTATGGTGGCTGTTTTGAGGAAGGTATATGGTAGGTGTATGATACCGGCGAAAGTTGTGCTGTATGAGAGAGGCTAGCAAAGGTGGAAGGGTGAGAGTGCGTATAATCCATGGACTCAACATTAGTCATAAAGAACTCATATACTTATTGCAAAAATTTAGAACTTATCAAAGCAAAGTATTACGCGCATGCTCCTAGGGGGATAGATTGGTAGGAAAAGACCATCGCTCGTCCCCGACCGCCACTCATAAGGAAAAAAAATCAATAAATAAATCATGCTCCGACTTCATCACATAACGGTTCACCATACGTGCATGCTATAGGAATCACAAACTTCAACACAAGTATTCTTTAAATTCACAACTACTCAACTAGCATATTATTATTAGGCAAATTACCATGCTTCAATCTTTTCTTAGTATTCAACACACTCAAAAGAAAGTTTCACAAGTCTTGAATACCAAGCATATTATTATTAGGCAAATTACCATGCTATTAAGAGACTCTCAAATTAATTTAAGTGAAGCATGAGAGTTTAAAACGAATCCACCACCGTGCTCTAAAAGATCTAAGTGAAGCACATAGAGCAAAATTATCTAGCTCAAAAGATATAAGTGAAGCACAAAGAGCAAAATTATCTAGCTCAAAAGATATAAGTGAAGCTCATAGAGTAAAATTATCTAGCTCAAAAGATATCAGTGAAGTACATAGAGCAAAATTATCTAGCTCAAAAGATATAAGTGAAGCACATATAGTATTCTGTCAAATTTTAATTCGTGTATGGCTCTCTCAAAAGGTGTGTACAGCAAGGATGATTGTGGCATACTAACAAACAAAGACACAAATAATACAAGACGCTCCAAGCAAAACACATACCATGTTGGTGAATAAAAATATAGCTCCAAGAAAATTACCGATGGAAGTGGACGAAAGAGGGGATGCCTTCCGGGGCATCCCCAAGCTTTGACTTTTTGGTGTCCTTGGATTATCTTGGGGGTGCCATGGGCATCCCCAAGCTTTGACTTTTTGGTGTCCTTGGATTATATTGGGGGTGCCATGGGCATCCCCAAGCTTAGGCTCTTGCCCCTCCTTGTTCCATGATCCATCAAAAGAATTCACGCAAAACTTGAAAACTTCACAACACAAAACTCAAAATAGAAAACTCGTGAGCTCCGTTAGCAAAAGAAAACAAAAGACCACTTCAAGGTACTGTAATTAACTCATTCTTTATTTATATAGGTGTTAAACCTACTGTATTCCAACTTCTCTATGGATTATAAACTATTTTATTAGCCATAGATTCACCAAAATAAGCAAACAACACACGAAAAACAGAATCTGTCAAAAACAGAACAGTCTGTAGTAATCTGTAGCTAGCGCAATATCTGGAACCCCAAAAATTCTAAAATAAATTGCTGGACGTGAGTAATTTATCTATTAATCATATTCAAAAACAATTAACTGAATAGAACTCATCAAATAAAAATTACAGCAGTTCTCGTGAGTGCTAAAGTTTCTGTTTTTACAGCAAGTTCAACAAGACTTTCCCCAAGTCTTCCCAACGGTTCTACTTGGCAAAAACACTAATTAAACAAAAAAAAACACAACCAAAACAGAGGCTAAATAATTTATTTATTACTAAACAGGATCAAAAAGCAAGGAATAAAAATAAAATTGGGTTGCCTCCCAACAAGCGCTATCGTTTAACGCCCCTAGGTAGGCATAACGAGCAAGCATAGATCTAGGTATTGCCATCTTTGGTAGGCAATCCATAAGTGGCTCTCATGATAGTTTCATATGGTAATTCTATTTTATTTCTTGGAAAGTGTTCCATGCCCTTTTTTAATGGAAATTGAAATCTAATTTTCCCTTCCTTCATATCAATAATCGCACCAACCGTTCTAAGGAAAGGTCTACCAAGAATAATAGGGCAAGAAGGATTGCAATCTATATCAAGAACAATGAAATCTATGGGCACATAATTCCTATTTGCAACAATAAGAACATCATTAATTCTTCCCATAGATTTCTTAATAGTGGAATCCGCAAGATGCAAGTTTAGAGAGCAATCATCAAAATTACGGAAATCTAGTAAATCCCACAAAGTCTTGGGAATAGTAGAGACACTAGCACCCAAATCACACAAAGCATAAAACTCATGATCTTTAATTTTAATTTTAATAGTTGGTTCCCACTCATCATAGAGTTTTCTAGGGATAGAAACTTTCAACTCAAGTCTTTTTTCATAAGATTGCATCAAGGCATCAACAATATGTTCCGTGAAGGCTTTATTTTGACTAAGCATGTGGAGAATTTAGCACGGATTGCAACAAGGAAATACAACCAATCAAAGAGCAACTTTCATAATTAAATTCCTTGAAATCCAATATAGTGGGTTTAGCAACATCTAGATTTTTATTTCTTTCAATCCCACTTTCATCAATTTCATCATTAAGATCTAAACACTCCGAATTTTTAGAACGCCTTCTAGGTAAAGGAAGATCATATTCAGTTTCATCAAGATTCATATTGCAAAATAAAGATTTAATTGGAGACACGTCAATAACTTTTAGATCTTCATCTTGATTTTCATAGGAATTGGAAGAACACGCTTTAATAAAGGCATCTTTGGAAGCACGCATCCTAGCGGTTCTTTCTTTACACTCATCAATTGAAATTCTCATGGCTTTTAGAGACTCATTAATATCATGCTTAGGTGGAATAGATCTAAGTTTCAAAGCATCAACATCAAGAGCAATTCTATCAACGTTCCTAGCCAAATCATCAATCTTAAACAATTTTTCTTCAATCATAGCATTAAAATTCTTTTGTGAAGAAATAAATTCTTTAATATTAGATTCAAAATTAGAGGGCATCTTATTATAATTTCCATAAGAGTTGTTGTAGGAATTCCCATAATTATTAGAAGGATTACTAGGATATGGCCTAGGATTAAAATTCCCTTTATAAGCGTTGTTACCAAAATTATTCCTACCAACCAAATTCACATCCATAGATTCATTATTATTCTCAATCAAAGTAGACAAAGGCATATCATTAGGATCAGAAGAAACACTCTTAGTAGCAAATAATTTCATAAGTTCATCCATCTTTCCACTCAACACATTAATTTCTTCTATCGCATGCACTTTTTTATTAGAAGTTCTTTCAGTATGACATTGAGAATAATTAACCATAATATTATCTAGGAGTTTAGTAGCATCTCCTAAAGTGATTTCCATAAAAGTGCCTCCCACGGCCGAATCTAAAAAATTTCTAGAAGCAAAATTCAATCTGGCATAAAAATTTTGTATGATCATCCACAAATTCAAACCATGAGTAGGGCAATTACGTATCATTAATTTCATTCTCTCCCAAGCTTGTGCAACATGTTCATGATCAAGTTGTTTAAAGTTCATTATATCGTTTCTAAGAGAGATGATCTTAGCGGGAGGAAAATACTTAGAGATAAAAGCATCTTTGCATTTGTTCCATGAATCAATACTATTCTTAGGCAAAGACGAAAACCAAGCTTTAGCACGATCTCTAAGCAAAAAAGGAAATAGCTTCAATTTAACGACATCATTATTAACATCTTTTTTCTTTTGCATATCACATAAATCAACGAAGCTATTCAGATGATTAGCGGCATCTTCACTAGGAAGGCCGGCGAATTGATCTTTCATAACAAGATTCAACAAAACAATATTAATTTCACAAGATTCAGCATCGGTAAGAGGAGCAATTGGAGTGCTAAGGAAATCATTATTATTGGTATTGGTGAAGTCACACAATTTGGTAGTATCTTGAGCCATCGTGACAAATAAGCAATCTAACACACGAGCAAACAAAAAGCAAGCGGACAAAAGAGGCAAATAGAGAGGGAGGATAGAGAGAGAGGGCGAATAAAACGGCAAGGGTGAATTGGGGGGAGAGGAAAACGAGAGGCAAATGGCAAATAATGTAATGCGAGAGATAGGGATTGTGATGGGTACTTGGTATATTGACTTTTTGCGTAGACTTCCCGGCAACGGCGCCAGAAATCCTTCTTGCTACGTCTTGAGCTTGCATTGGTTTTCCCCGAAGAGGAAGGGATGATGCAGCAGAGTAGCGTAAGTATTTCCCTCAGTTTCTGAGAACCAAGGTATCAATGCAGTAGGAGCCCACGCTCAAGTCCCTCGTACCTGCACAAAGCGATAGCTACTCGCAATCAACGCGATTAGAGGTTGCCAAGCCCTTCACGGTCACTTACGAGAGTGAGATCTGATAGATAGAATATTTTTGGTATTTTTGATATAAAGATGCAAAGTAAAAAGTAAAAGCAAAGTAAATAGCAAAACAATATAAAAGTGATGGAGATTGATATGATGAGAATAGACCCGGGGGCCATAGGTTTCACTAGTGGCTTCTCTCAAGAGCATAAGTATTCTACGGTGGGTGAACAAATTATTGTTGAGCAATTGATAGAATTGAGCATAATTATGAGAATATCTAGGCATGATCATGTATATAGGCATCACGTCCATGACAAGTAGACCGAAACGATTCTGCATCTACTACTATTACTCCACTCATCGACCGCTATCCAGCATGCATCTAGAGTATTAAGTTAAAAACAGAGTAACGCCTTAAGCAAGATGACATGATGTAGAGAGATAAATTCATGCAATATGAAATAAACCCCATCTTGTTATCCTCGATGGCAACGATACAATATGTGCCTTGCTGCCCCTTCTGTCACTGGGTAAGGACACCGCAAGATCAAACCCAAAGCTAAGAACTTCTCCCATGGCAAGAACTACCAATCTAGTTGGCCAAACCAAACGGATAATTCAAAGAGACTTGCAAAGATAACCAATCATGCATAAAAGAATTCAGACAAGATTCAAATATTATTCATAGATAGACTTTATCATAAACCCACAATTCATCGGTCTCAACAAACACACCGCAAAAAGAAGATTACATCGAATAGATCTCTGAGGGAGTCCTGGATTAGGGGGTGTCCGGATAGCCGGACTATACTTTCGGCCGGACTCCTGGACTATGAAGATACAAGATTGAAGACTTCGTCCCATGTCCGGAAGGGACTTTCCTTGGCGTGGAAGGCAAGCTTGGCGATACGGATATATAGATCTCCTACCATTGTAACCGACTCTGTGTAACCCTAGCCCTCTCCGGTGTCTATATAAACTGGAGGGTTTTAGTCCGTAGGACGGAACAACAATCAGACCATAGGCTAGCTTCTAGGGTTTAGCTTCCTTGATCTCGTGGTAGATCTACTCTTGTACTACCCATATCATCAATATTAATCAAGCAGGAGTAGGGTTTTACCTCCATCGAGAGGGGCCGAACCTGGGTAAAACATCGTGTCCCTTGTCTCTTGTTACCATCCGCCTAGACGCACAGTTCGGGACCCCCTACCTGAGATCCGCCGGTTTTGACACCGACATTGGTGCTTTCATTGAGAGTTCCTCTGTGTCGTCACTTTTAGGCCCGATGGCTCCTCCGATCATCAACGATGATGCAATCCAGGGTGAGACTTTTCTCCTCGGACAGATCTTCGTATTTGGCGGCTTTGCACTACGGGCCAATTCGCTTGGCCATCTGGAGCAGATCGAAAGCTACAGCCCTGGCCATCAGGTCAGATTTGGAAGTTTGAGCTACACGGCCGACCTACGCGGAGACTTGATCTTCGACGGATTCGAGCCGCAGCCGAGCGCGCCGCACTGTCATGATGGGCATGATCTAGCTCTGCCGCCGAACAGTGCCCTGGCGGCCGCACCTGCATCAGCTCCGACCCTTAATTCAGAGCCAACTGCGCCAATCGAGGATGGGTGGTTGGACACCACCTCGGGGGCTGCAATCTCTACGGCGATCAAGCCGAACACCAGCCCTATTCTCTGCGAAGCCCGTGACTCCAAGGAGCCAGACTCCTCTCCAGACTCCGAGCCCTCCGCGCCCCTACCGATCGAACCCGATCGGGCGCCGATCATGGAGTTCACCACCGCTGACATCTTTCAGCACTCGCCCTTCGGCGATATTCTGAATTCACTAAAGCCTCTCTCTTTATCAGGAGATCCCTGGCCGGACTATGGTCAGCAAGGTTGGGATGCGGATGATGAAGAGATTCAAAGCCCACCCACCACCCACTTCGTAGCCACTGTCTATAATTTAAACGACGTGCTCGATTCGACTCCGAAGAGATCGACGGTATGGACGACGAAGTAGGAGATGAACATGAACCAACGCCTATAAGGCACTGGACAGCCACCTCATCTCATGATGTACACATGGTGGACACACCCAAAGGAACCGACGACGAGGAACACAGGGATGCAACGAGGGATCGTTCACTCGAAAAGCAATCAAAGCGGCGACGTAAGCGCCGCTCCAAGCCCCGCCTCGATAGAGAAAACAGCCATACAGACCCAGCCATAGAGCAGGACGAGCCGGCGGACAATGAACATGCCTTCGAGCAACCGTCCGAACAGGGCAACTTGGATAAACAAACCGAACACCCCGTCCCCGGCGAAAACAACAGTCCGGACGACCTTACGCCGGATATTTTCATGGAGTAGAAGAACCTCCACAAAAGGCTCGTCGCCACTGCGCGTAGCCTGAAAAAGCAAAAGTGGAAGCTCAAAACTGCGGAAGATGCACTCAGAATCAGAAGGAGCAAAGTATGCAAAACCGCAGACAAATATGGCGGCAGTCGCCGCACAAAAAGCTATCCAAAGCGAAATCTACTGCCTGAATTTGACGAGGAGGCCTTAGAGCCCCCGCAGTCAAAAAATAGGAAAGCCACCCGGTCGGATAGATGACCACATGGCCAGCATGGAGCGGCAAGCGGCGCTGCACACAAGCCGGTACGCGATCCACCAAAGGATCCGCATCAAAAAGATGGCCGAGCCAGATCTATCTACGGGCCAAGAAAGCAAGCTCTAGTAAGCAATGCAACACAACAAATATCCGAACATCATGACACACCCAAATACAGGGGTGCCGCACACCCCCTATGTTTCACCAATGAGGTGCTGGACCATGAATTTCCAGCGGGATTCAAGCCCGTAAACATAGAGGCGTACGACGGAACAACAGACCCTGGGGCCTGGATCGAGGATTATATCCTCCACATACACATGGCCAGAGGAGATGACCTCCACGCCATAAAATACTTACCCCTCAAGCTTAAAGGGCCAGCCCGGCATTGGCTCAAAAGCCTTCCCGAAAACACCATTGGAAGCTGGGAAGAGCTTGAGGATGCTTTCCAGGTAAATTTTCAAGGGACCTATGTCCGCCCTCTAGATGCAGACGATCTCAGTCACATAACTCAACAGCCGGGAGAGTCAGCCCAGAAATTCTGGAACAGTTTTGTTACTAAAAAGAATCAGATAGTCGACTGTCCGGACGCCGAAGCCCTAGCAGCTTTTAAGCATAACGTTCGAGATGAATGGCTCGCCAGACACCTCGGCCAAGAAAAGCCAAGAACAATGGCCACATTAACAAGCCTCATGACCCGCTTTTGCGCAGGAGAGGACAGCTGGTTGGCAAGATGTAGCACCAGCGACCCAAGTACATCCAAAGTTAGGGATGGAAATAGAAAACCCCGATGCAACAAGGACCAGCGCCGGAATAAGAGAAACAACCCAAAGAGCACGGCGGTCAACGCCGGATTCAAAAGCTCGCGGCAAAATCAGAGAAAGCCGCCCCTCAAGGATAACAGGGACGAGCTATCCAACTTAAACAAAATCTTGGACAAGATATGTCAAATACACAGTACTCCCGGGAAGCCTGCGAACCATACCCACAAAGATTGTTGGGTTTTCAAGCAATCTGGCAAACTCAACGCCGAACACAAGGGGCTCGACACACCAAGTGAGGACGACGATGAACCCCACAAGCAGAGCACCAGGAAACAAAAGGATTTCCCACAAGAAGTCAAAACAGTAAACTTACTTCACGTGACGAACAGAATGGCGCCAACAGAGATACGCGCCATAGGCCTATCCCAAAGGAGTCTCGCCAATGGTTGTTAAAACCGATCACCTTCGACCATCAGGATTACTCTAGAAGTATCCGGAACGCAGGCTGGACTGCCCTGGTATTAGATCCAATAATCGGCGGACTCCACTTTACAAATGTCCTGATGGACGGCGGCAGTGGTCTAAACCTGTTATACCAGGACACAATCCGCAACATGGGGATAGACCCAACAAAAATTCGCCATAGCAAAACCTCCTTTCAAGGGGTAACGCCAGGCCTGGATGCCCGTTGCATGGGTTCTCTCCGGCTAGAAGTTATGTTCGGCTCCCCCGATAACTTCCTACACGAACAGCTAACTTTCCACATCGCCCCATTCTCAAGTAGCTATCAAGCACTGCTGGGACGCGAAGCTTTCGCCCGCCTTAGCACAATATCGCATTATGCATCTCTTACGCTTAAGATGCCCGGTCCACGAGGCATCATCTCATTAAAGGGAAAACATTGAGTGTTCCTTCCGCACGGAAAACAATGCAGCTGCCTTGACAGCCCCACAATAAAGCGGCTTCACCAGCCAAAGCACCTAAACAGGTCATCAAGACCACGAACACGGCTAGACAAGTCCGGCATAAACATACAATTGATAAAGGCTCAATAGCCGTATACCCCTGTACTAGGGGCTCCACGCATATAAAACAAGAGACAATAAAGCTCAATTTTACCCATTTCGATTTATACTTTGTTTATTTAGTATAACTTATGTTCGGCATGATCTTTCTTCAACTAAGTTCCTCTCTTTTATAGATGAACACCGTGCTACGCCCGTCCAGGATACGACACAATGGAGACACAGACGCAGACGTGCAGCAGGGACCCGTTCCAAGGATTCTTTTCAGATTAAGACCCTGCATAAACCTTTCTTACTGTCTCTTGTTGATACACATCCCCTGGTTTCTTGGTATAACAAAGGAGGAGGCTGGCCTTTTGGCATGTGGCCACGTCAGAGTTTTTGCGCGTACCTGGACACTAGGGGCTTATTACTAAGGGCGTTATCCTGCCCGCCCTCACAAAGACCGACTACCTTAGGGAGTGTTCGGCGTCGCGAGTTTGGCCTTATATGCATCAGCTCCGAATCATGTCTTTGGTCAAATGTTGGGTTTGCCCGGCTCCTGTGTTTTGCTGCTCTACGTTTCGCTCTATCGGCTAAGGCGGCACCAGGAGAACTACTGCGATTGTGCCCCGGTTCAGCCAGGCGAGCACCTCAGTAGAGAAAGCCGAAAACTGACTGTCATGATATAGCGTGAGACTGGTCAACCACTCGATGACTTACCGGAATCTTTAGGATTCCTCCGCATTAACGAAGGGCCGCTTCACAGCCAGGCACATACGCGCCCCGAGTTCAGGCGAGCGCAGGCGCGACCAGGGGCTATATAAGTAGCCTCACTGTCAAACTCCTATGGCTAAGTGAAAGTGATAAAGCATCATAGTCCGATTGCCTAGTTCGCTGCGCTATCACCTCCTTTGTAGGACCAAGATGTTGGATCAAGTGTGAAAATGCGCCTTCTGCGAACACCCCCGCATTATGTGCGTGGGGGCTGAAGCCGACGACTGCCATCTTTCAGATTATATACATATATGTTAAACGGCCGCACAGGAGGTATTATAATACTTGCAGGCACAAGTATAAAAATCTTCTACAATTTATCAAAATATTGTTTTACAATAATATATGCTATTCGAATATAGTATCCTTCGAGCACTGTGTCTCTATTAAACAAGCGCCTTGTAGAACTTCCTAAAAATAGTGCTCGGCAGGTACTCGGCTTCCATCCGAGTTTGGGGATGCCACAGCGGTGGCCTCCATTTCCGCCTAGTATGTCTTGACACGGGCAAGAGCCATCCGCGCACCCTCTATGCACGCTGACCTCTTCATCGCATTGATATGCGGCGCCGCACCAAGGAACTGCTGCACCAAGTTGAAATAACTTTTCGGCTCTGGCCTCTCTAGCCACAGATGACTCATGACATACTTCATGGCGAGTCCGGACAACCTATTTAGCTCGGCCCATTCGGCCAAACGATCGGCTAATGACAGTGGACGCTCCAGATTGTGGAACTGCGACCAAAAGAGCTTTTCCACTTCGCGATCTTCTTGATCTCAGAAGTTTTCGGCCGCATCTGCGGCACTCACTGCCAAATCCAGATAGGTGTCCGACGTACTCCACATCCGGTCTAACGGAGCATGTTTAGGATCACAGAACTTCCTCCGCAGCATAAAGGGCTTTCCAATCGCGATCTCTCCGGCTTGACGCAGCTCCTCCTTCATAGCTCTCATCTTAGAGCGAGCATCCTTGGCATCGGCAACGGCCTTCTCCAGGTCCGTCTGTTCCGCCTGATCTTCTTTTTCAAGAAGCTTGCAACGGTCAGCAGTGCTCTTCAGCTTCACAGCCATCTCGGCCATTTCCTTCTTGCTTCGGCAGTGAGCATCCAGTTCAGCTTTCAGCTCTTCAATTGCCTTTCCGGCAGCCGCATCACTTTTCTTGGCTTGCTCCTTGGCTCGGGCAAGTTCTGCCCAAAGATTCTCCATGGCAGCAGCACCATCTGCATCAAGCGCACACATTGTAAGATACTGGCATAAAGCTCCTCTTACCAGGTGCCGCCGGAGTAATTACATACCTTGTGCCTCGTCTAGCCGCTTGTTGACAAGTGCGATGTCGGCATCTGCCACGTCAAGTTGCCGCTTTAGCTCGGCAAATTCATCAGTCCGGCTGGCCACCCGACACTTTGCCACCTATGTATGAAGGCGGCATATTAGACCTGGGATTATGATCCTCTGCGCGCCGTCACTTTTGACAACGCACAGAGTCTTAGGGGCTACTATCTACATAGGGGGCATCTTATTTATGTGCAACTGTCCAAAAAGGGTACATTATCTCGTGTACCTCAAAACCTGTCAGTAAACTCCTGACGGCCTCGTACAATCCACTCTCCACGGATGAAATCCTCTCAATCACCGTACCCATCAATGCATGGTGCTCCTCTGAGATAGATGCTCGCCCTAGCAGATCCTTCAGCTCCTCCGACCACGCACCAGACGGTGTCGGACTCGTCCGATGGCCCTTTTCGAAGGTCGGACGCAGAGGGCTTTGGGGGGCCATATGACTACCTTCCGGCCCTGCCGGATTCGGAGAAACCCTCCGTGAGGATACCTCAGGGTCGCCCGCCTCGCAAGGCGGTATGGCAGGGGGAGGCGTTCCGCTCTCCATCATCTCCGGAAGAAGATCCCCCAAAGACGAGCTCTGCTGAGAAGGGCTAAGGTCCGAGCTACAAGGTAAATTTTCGATTACTCTTCTCAGATATAATGCAATGATTTCTCTCATTTCTTAAAAATAAAAACTCCTCTCCACTTACGGCTAGGTGGAGGGCTGATCCCCTTGAGGGCATAATTCGGCCGAAGTATCCCCCGGCGCAGGACCCTCTGACAAAGATTTCTTCCCCCGCTTTGAATCCATGGTCTCCGGGTCGTCAGAGGCGGTCCTCTTCTTCCCCTGAGGAGAGGAATTTTCGATTCCTCCCTTTCGGACAACCTCCTTCGAGGAGGCTGTAGCTTCCTTGTCCCCTCCCTCGCTTTCCTTTAAAGGCACAACCTCCAACATCCTGACTAGCACGGGACCCGGCGTGGTCTCGGGGAGGGGGGCCGGACACCTGATTAGCTTTGCTTTCGCTATCCACTCCTGTTTAAAGGAAAGTTCTTTTAGGGGCAATTTTATGATAAATATACGGATAGCGAGTCCGGGCACAAGGTTACTTACTTGAGTATCCGGGCGATTGCAGCTCAGGCCTGCGTCCTCGGTCAAGTCCGGACACATTGCTTGTGATCCGAAGAAAAATTTGTACATCTCCACGGGCGTTGCACCCATGAAATGCTGGAGAGCTCGTGGTCCCTCCGGATTGAACTCCCACATGAGAAGGGGGCGACGTTTGCCGGGCAAGGCTCAGCAGATCAACATGACCTGCGTCACCACGACCAGGCTAATGTCTCTTTCTAAGAGATCTCGAATGCGACCCTGCAACAAGGGCACGTCCTTGGATGGCCCCAAGTCCAGTCCTTTATTGACCCATCACACTAGCTGTGGTGGGGGACCCGAGCGAAAGGCAGGTGGCGCCACCCACTTGGTGCCCCTGGGAACGGTGATGTAAAACCACTCTCGTTGGCATAAGCTGGACTCCTCTTGAAAAGAGCCCTCGGGCCACGGAGCACCAGCATTCTTGCTTATAAAAGCACCTCCACACTCCGCGTGACGTCCCTCGATCATCTTCGGCTCTACTTTGAAGGTCTTGAGCCATAGTCCGAAGTGAGGAGTAATACGGAGGAAGGCTTCACACACGACGATGAATGAGGAAATATGGAGGATGGACTCCGGAGCTAAGTCGTGAAATTCCAGCCCATAATAAAACATGAGCCCCCACACGAAGGGATCCGTCGGGAAGCCTAGCCCTCGAAGGAAGTGAGACATGAACACCACATTCTCACCAGGCTTGGGAGTGGGAATGACCTGCCCTTGAGCAGGCAGCCTATGCCAGATTTCGCCGGTCAAGAACCTGGCCTCTCTCAACTTCAGCACGTCCTCCTCCGTGAAGGAGGAGGGCATCCATCAGCCTCGAAGGTCGGAACCGGACATTGTCGAAGGTCCGAAGCGCCTGAAATCTGGAGCCTTGGGTGTTGGAACTCGAGGCAAAGGGCAAACTCGTTTGAGATTGAAAGAAAGGAGTAAGGCCTTGGTCTCTTTATAAGAGGTTGAATACCAAGGGCCCTCCCCGTGACCGTTTGGGACTCGCCTTTGATCGAGAAAACATACCAACGGGTACGACTGGGTTACCCATGCCCGTATTGATGAGAATCCCGGAATAAGGGGACATGATCTCTGCTTTGAGAAGACGTGCCAAGGAAACCGCCTCGCTAAACTCGCTGAGGTGGGACAGTAAAACGATTCGAATAAAGACTTGGCCGTGGTGTGATGTCACGCTACGGAATACGTCAGCAGATTAGATTTGTGTAATATTATTCTCTCTATGGCAATATGTGGAAACTTATTTTGCAGAGCCGGACACTACCTTTGTGTTCAAAATCTTCTATGAAGTACTTGGAGGAGGAACCTTCGTTGCAATGCCGAAGACAATCTGCGCGCCGGACTCGGCGTCATTGAAGCCTGGTTCAGGGGCTACTGAGGGAGTCCTGGATTAGGGGTGTCTGGATAGCCGGACTATACAAGATTGAAGACTTCGTCCCGTGTCCGGAAGGGACTTTCCTTGGCGTGGAAGGCAAGCTTGGCGATACGGATATATAGATCTCCTACCATTGTAACCGACTCTGTGTAACCCTAGCCCTCTCCGGTGTCTATATAAACCGGAGGGTTTTAGTCCATAGGAAGGAACAACAATCAGACCATAGGCTAGCTTCTAGGGTTTAGCCTACTTGATCTCGTGGTAGATCTACTCTTGTACTACCCATATCATCAATATTAATCAAGCAGGAGTAGGGTTTTACCTCCATCGAGATGGACCGAACCTGGGTAAAACATCGTGTCCCTTGTCTCCTGTTACCATCCGCCTAGACGCACATTTCGGGACCCCCTACCCAAGATCCGCCAGTTTTGACACCGACAATCTCCACAAGAGAGGGGGAGAACTTTGTATTGAGATTCAAAGAGAGAGAAGAAGCCATCTAGCTACTAACTATGGACCCGAAGGTCTAAGGTAAACTACTCACACTTCATCGGAGAGGCTAGGATGATGTAGAAGCCCTCTGTGATGACGGCCCTCTTCTAGGGGAGCTCCGGAATAGGCCCCAAGATGGGATCTCGTGGATACAGAAAGTTGCGGCGGTGGAATTAGGTTTTTGGCTCCTGTTCTGATCGTTTGGGGGTACGTGTGTATATATAGGAGGAAGGAGTACATCGGTGGAGCACCGAGGGGCCCACGAGGCAGGGGGCGCGCCCTAGGGGGGGCACCCTCCTGACCACCTCTTTGATCCCTTGCAATAGGGTCCAAGTCTCCTGGATCACGTTCGGTGAGATAATCACGTTTCCGAAGATTTTATTCCTTTTGGACTCCGTTTGATATTCTGTTTATCCAAAACACTAAAATAGGCAAAAAAACAACAATTCTGGGTTGGGCCTTCGGTTAATAGGTTAGTCCCAAAAATAATATAAAAGTGGAAAATAAAGCCCAATATAGTCCAAAACAGTAGATAATATAGCATGGAGCAATCAAAAATGATAGATACGTTGGAGACGTATCAGACCCCCTACCCAAGATCCGTCGGTTTTGACACCGACAGACGCACTCGCGCACATCCAGCACACAACACACACCAGCACACGTGTACACCAACGTCGCCGCCGGTTGAGATGGACGGCGAGGCAGCCAACAAGCGAAGGCGGCTCGAGCCAAAACCGCATCCGGCGAGCCTGGACTTCATCAGCAGCCTCCCCGACGACATGCTGCTCGTCATCATCGGCCTCCTCCCCTCCAAATCTGCCATGCGGACCACCCTGCTCTCCCGGTGGTGGCGCCCCCTCTGGCACCGCATCCCCCTCAATCATACCGCCGACAGTTGCCTCTATGACGGGGATTGCAAACGCATGGCCGCAGTCTACAAGATCCTTTCATCGCACCCTGGGCCAGCCAAACGCCTTGACATCTGCATGTTCAGTACCAACTGCAAGGTCCAACCCAAGTTTGACGAGTGGTTCTTATCCCCCGCCCTAGATCAGCTCGAGGAGATCAACTCCGAAACTGGACGATGTCGTTCTCTGCCGCCGTCCGCGCTCCACCTCACGCCAACGCTGCGTCGTGCCAGCTTCAGCTCCTGCTATCTTCCCCAGATTAATGTCGTGCCCGCCCTTCTTCTCCCTCAACTCAAGCAGCTCGACCTCTTCGACGTTGTCATCTCGAAGAATTCTATGCAGCACCTGCTCCGAAGTTGTACTGTGCTCGAGTACCTTCGTCTTGACCAGATCCACGGGTTCACTAGCCTCCACATCGCCTCGACGAATCTCCGATGGATTTATGTGTCTTGCTGGCCCCGCAACAAGACATCAATTGGGAAGAGATCACTCCAGTTGTTCCATGTTATGGTCATTGAGAATGCGCCTTTCCTTGAGAGATTGCTTTTATCGGATCTAGAAGGTCCAACAAAAATCAGGGTCATTGACGCGCCGAAACTGACAGCGTTGGTGCACTTGTCTGCCAAATTCTCCGAACTCTTTATTGGATCTGTAATCGTTCAGGTACATCACTCATCTTCTTCTCCGTCTTCTTGAAATTCATGTTTTTAAATTTCTTCTTGATGTATTTACGACCGTCTTCCACAAAATGATTCCCACAAGCTTGACCCAGTCTATGCGCATAGTGAAGATCTTGACAATAAAATCTATCGGCCCCAATCTAGATCAATTTGTTGGATTTCTTACATGCTTTCAGTGCACGGAGAAGCTACTCATCGAGGTGAAAATTCTCCTATTAGTAAACGGTAATCACAACGTAGCTCAATTTTTTCATAATTTTCCCAAATTACGATGACAAGTGTAGTGTTCAAAACTGCATCTACACACTACACCGAAAGAAATGTTTTTAGTATTTTTTCTCACGTGATCACCTGCATCGTTTTTTTGTTGTACTACTATAGTAGCCTAGGCTAGTCATAGTGGAAAGTAACTTAGACTACTCCAGTAACTCTATGGTTACCCTAAGAGCAAGTACTACCTCCGTCCTAGTTTACTCTTCCTATTTTGTAGGATCAAAATTTGACCATAGATTTAACTGAGAAAACGTTAATGCATGTCACTAAGAACTATATCGTTGGATTCGTATTTGAACATAATTTCAAATGGTGTAATTTTTAGTGACATGCATTGGCATTTCCTTACATAAATCTATGGTCAAAATATTATACTAAATAAGAGGTAGTACAAAAGTGGGCTATAACGGCCCTCCACTATGTAGGCCAAAACACGTGCCAAATTCACTTGTGATGCATTTGGCATCGATGCCCCTCTATTGCTCACCTGGTGCCCCAATCTGGATCACCTACTTTGCTTCGGTGCCAAATTAACTCACGCAATGAAAAAACACTTGTTTGGGAGAGAGAGAGGATTGAGGCAATAAAAACACTTGTTTGGGAGAGTGAGAGGCTGGTGTAGTTGGTTTGATTAATTTTTTTATACATGTGGGTCTGTGTGCACAGCGGTGCCAACTCTCTCACATCGCGAGAGCGGTGCCAAAATCTTTTGATTTGACATCGATGTGTATTATGTGGCATACTTTTGTGAAATATGGCATCAGCCACATAGTGGAAGGCAACAAATGCCCAAGCTCTTCACATACTCCTAGGTAAACGAGAGGAGAGAGAGAGAGAGTGAAAAAATATCACCAGCCAGCCAACCCTATCGTATGAGCGAATGATATTGGTACATCTTGATGACATGACAATCTTATACAACCAGCTGCTCTAATATGTTCTCTTCTTTTGCAGATAAAAAAGACCCGAAAGTGAAAAATGTGCTGCACTATAACAATCTCATCGAATGCCTTGATCTCCATCTTATAGAAATTGATTTGATCGACTACCGAGGCAGCACATCAGAGATTAAATTGGCCAGGTTCTTTGTTCTGGAGGCAAGTGTGCTCAAGGTAATGAGGTTTGGCATTCTCTGGCGCAACAATGAATGGCGTGCTGATCACCGCAAGCGTCTAAGCCTAAATGACAAAGTCTCCGCAGAAGCTGAATTTGTTTTTAAAACATCAAGTGGCCAGACACTCGAAAACTTATTTGCCCATTAGTGACTTGTCACGGCAGTGGATTTTAGTTTGTACGATAATATTGCATCCACCTAAAGTAACGAAAGTTCTTACTTAAACTTTCTAGTAATTCCCTCTTCGTAGGTGCAGCATGATAACCCACAAGTACAGGGGATCGCAACAGTTTTCGAGCGTAAAGTATTCAACCCAAATTTATTGATTCGACACAAGGGGAGCCAAAGAATACTCTCAAGTATTAGCAGCTGAGTTGTCAATTCAACCACACCTGGAAACTTAATATCTGCAGCAAAGTGTTTAGTAGCAAAGTAATATGATAGTAGTGGTAACGGTAGCAAAAGGTAACAATAGTAAAAGTAATGTTTTTGGTATTTTGTAGTGATGATAGGAATAGCAATGGGAAAGTAAATAAGAGAAGAACAATATATGGAAAGCTCATAGGCAATGGATCGGTGATAGAGAATTATGCCGGATGTGGTTCATCATGTAACAGTCATAACCTAGGGTGACACAGAACTAGCTCCAGTTCATTGATATAATGTAGGCATGTATTCCGAATATAGTCGCACTTGCTTATGGAAAAGAACTTGCATGACATCATTTGTCCTACCCTCCCGTGGCAGCGGGGTCCTCACGGAAACTAAGGGATATTAAGGCCTCCTTTTAATAGAGTACCGGAACAAAGCATTAACACATAGTGAATACATGGACTCCTCAAACTACGGTCATCACCGGTAAGTATCCCGATTATTGTCACTTCAGGGTTAACGGATCATAACACATAATAGATGACTATAGACTTGCAAGATAGGATCAAGAACACTCATATATTGATGAAAACATAATAGGTTCAGATCTGAAATCATGGCACTCGGTCCCTAGTGACAAGCATTAAGCATAGTGAAGTCATAGCAACATCAATCTCAGAACATAGTGGATACTAGGGATCAAACCCTAACAAAACTACTTGATTACATGATAGATCCCATCCAACCCATCACCATCCAGCAAGCCTACGATGGAATTACTCACGCACGGCGGTGAGCATCATGAAATTGGTGATGGAGAATGGTTGATGATGATGATGGCGATGGATTCCCCTCTCCGGGGCCCCGAATGGACTCCAGATCAGCCCTCTCGAGAGGTTTTATGGCTTGGCGGCGGCTCTGTATCGTAAAACGCGATGAATTCTTCTCTCTAATTTTTTTCTCCTCGAAACACAATATATAGAGTTGGAGTTGGAGTCGGAGAGGCACCATGGGGCCCACGAGGTAGGGGGCGTGCCCCCCACCCTCGTGGAGAGGTGGTGGCCCCCTGGCCTTCATCTTTTGCAGGTATTTTTTATATTTTCCAAAAAGTTGCTCCGTGAAGTTTCACGTCATTCCGAGAACGCTTGTTTCTGCACATAAATAACACCATGGTAATTCTGCTGAAAATAGCGTCAGTCCAGGTTAGTTCCATTCAAATCATGCAAGTTAGAGTCCAAAACAAGGGCAAAAGTGTTTGGAAAAGTAGATACAACGGAGACGTATCAACTCCCCAAGCTTAAACCTTTGCTTGTCCTCAAGCAATTCAGTTGACAAACTGAAAGTGATAAAGAAAAACTTTTACAAACTCTGTTTGCTCTTGTTGTTGTAAATATGTAAAGCCAGCATTCAAGTTTTCAGCAAAGATTATAACTAACCACATTCGCAATAATGCTTAGGTCTCAAGTTAACTCATATCAATGGCATAATCAACTAGCGAGCAATAATAATAAATCTCGAATGACAACACTTTCTCAAAACAATCATAATATGATATAACAAGATGGTATCTCGCTAGCCCTTTCTGAGACCACAAAACATAAATGCAGAGCACCTTTAAAGACCAAGGACTGACTAGACATTGTAATGCATGGTAAAAGAGATCCAGTCAAGTCATACTCAATGTAAACTAACAATAATGAATGCAAATGACAACGGTGCTCTCCAACTTGTGCTTTTTAATAAGAGGATGATGACTCGGCATAAAAGTAAATAGATAGGCCCTTCGCAGAGGGAAGCAAGGATTTGTAGAGGTGCCAGAGATCGGTTTTGAAATAGAGGTGAATAATATTTTGAGCGGTATACTTTCATTGTCAACATAACAACCAAGAGATGACAATATCTTCCATGCTACACACATTATAGGCGGTTCCCAAACAGAATGGTAAACTTTATACTCCCCCTTCCACCAACAAGCATCAATCCATGGCTTGCTCCAAACAACGAGTGCCTCCAACTGACAAGAGTCCCAGTGGGAGTTTTGTTTGCAATTATTTTGATTTAGTTTGCATAAAGCATGGGACTGGGCATCCCGGTGACCAGCCATTTATCTCGTGAGTGAGGAGCGGAGTCCACTCCTCTTGAGAATAACCCGCCTAACATGGAAGATACATACAACCCTAGTTGATACATGAGCTATTCGAGCATACAAAACATGATATTTATTTGAAGGCTTAGAGTTTGGCACATATAAATTTACTTGGAACGGCAGGTAGATACCGGTATATAGTTAGGTATAGTGGACTCATGTGGAATAACTTTGGGGTTTAAGGGATTGGATGCACAAGCAGTATTCCCGCTTAGTATAAGTGAAGGCTAGCAAAAGACTGGGAAGCGACCAGCTAGAGAGTGACAACAATCATGAACATGCATTAAAATTAATCAACACCGAATGCAAGCATGAGTAGGATATAATCGACCATGAACATAAATATCGTGAAGGCTATGTTGATTTTGTTTCAACTACATGCGTGAACATGTGCCAAGTCAAGTCACTTAAATCATTCAGAGGAGGATACCACCCTATAATACCACATCATAACCATTTCAATAGCATGTTGGCATGCAAGGTAAACCATTATAACTCATAGCTAATCAAGCATGGCACAAGAAACTATGATCTCTAGTTGTCATTGCAAACATGTTTATTCATAATAGGCTGAATCAGGAACGATGAACTAATCATATTTACAAAAACATAAGAGGCCGAGTTCATACCGGCTTTTCTTATCTCAGTCAGTCCATCATTTGTCATAATTGCCTTTCACTTGCACGACCGAACAATGTGAATAATAATAATAATAATAGTGCGCGTGCATTGGACTAAGCTGGAATCTGCAAGCATTCAATAAACATGAGAAGACAAGGCAATATGGGCTCTTTTGTGAGATCAACAATAATGCATATAAGAGACACTTCAACAATTTAATTATGGTCTTCTCCTATCGACACCCAAAGAAAAGAAAAGAAATAAAACTATTCACACGGGAAAGCTCCCAACAAGCAAAAGAAGAACAGGAAATATTTTTGGGTTTTCTTTTTAATTACTACTACAAGCATGGAAAGTAAACTAATTAAAAGCTACTACTAATTTTTTTTTTTTCTTAAGGTTTATTAAACACACAAGAAGAAAACATAAAAAGGAAATTAAACTAGCATGGATGATACAATGAAAAAGTATGAGCACCCACATCTAGGAACGAGCGTGTGAACATAAATGTAATGTCGGTAGGAAATACGTACTCTCCCAAGCTTAGGCTTTTGGCCTAAGTTGGTCTATGGCCATGGCTGGCCTGGCGGATATCCATAATAGTAGTTGGGGTCGTACTGAGAAGAAGAGGACTCCGATTGCCACTGGCTGACAATCATCTCCGTATCCCACTGGTAATTAGACTGTTGTGAAGGATCAACTTGTGGTTCTGGCTCTGGCTCCATAGCTGGTGCAGGGTTCCGGTAGGTGTGAATAGCCTTCAATGGAACAAGGTACCGGCCTGCAGATAAATCAAACAAAGAAGGAGCAGGCAGGGTAATAGTCTCAGGATGATGTTTATCAAAGAACAATTTATATTTAAGCTCTCCTTCCCTATTCTTAACAATAAAATCATGTGCCACCATACTCTTATAATCTAAATAAACACGAGGCAGCACTTTTTCTTCCTTCTCATAATGCCTAATAGGTATGTTAAAATGTGCAGCTAGGCATGAAGCATAGATGCCTCCAAAGATGGGGCCCTTGGTACGGTTCAGACATAACTGTTTAGCAATAATGCCGCACATAGTAATAGAGTTATCACTGGATAAACCGTGGAGCAAAATAATAATATCAGGGATACTAAGGTTTCCACAGTTTCCGCGACCAATTAAACAACGACTAGCAAATAATGCAAAATAGCGTAAAATAGGGAAATGTATGCTAGTGATTCGTGCATCGAAACCTTCCTTGTTTCCCCTATAGTGATAGTATCAATAAACCCGTCCACATCATCGCGATGTGGTTCCTCTGTCTTGCCCTCAAAAGGGACTAAACAAACCCGACAAAAATCATAAAGTGAGATCGCCTTATGCTCATCATATAAATGAAACTCCACCGTAGGTGGTGAGCTCCTAGAATGGAAATGAAAGTTTTGCACAAAGGTATTTGTGAGTAAGAAATACTGATCGCATTGGTCGTGGAGGAAAGCGGTGAGGCCTGCATTCTTAGCCAATTCATGAAAATCCTCATAAATCCCGGCTGCTCTCAAGAAATCATCGGAAGGCCATTCACACGCCCGAACCTCCGTGGTGTGAGGCAGATTATACTTAGGCTTTGGTGCCTTTTCCTTCGAGCTTTGGCTCGATGAGCCCCTCAAAAATCTCTTCATCATTTTCTGAAAAATTCTGAAAATTTTTAGTAACTTCAAAATAAAAGTAAGCCAAACTCAATAATATTGATAGCAACTACCCCTACAAGTGCCTAGGGCCTATATCATGCATCAAAACTACTTTTGACCATATAAATTTGACATGCAAGCTCAAGAACAGGGTCACCTAAGCAGCAAAAATTTGCAATGAATAAAGCACTAGAACAAAAACTAATTGGACCAATGGAGGAGTCACATACCAAGGAACAATCTCCCCAAGCAGTTTTGTGATAGGTGCTTTAAGCAAGGAGATCAAAAATGGCAGCAAAATGAGCTAGAACTCGTGCTTGAGTTGGATATTCGTATTTGGGGGAAGAAGAAGGAGTGTGTGGGTGAAAGGATAAGTGGAGGAGGGTCACCGTGGGCCCACGAGGCAGGGGGCGCGCCCAGGGGGGTAGGGCGCGCCCTCCACCCTCGTGGGCAGGTGGTTGACCCCTCTGCTATGTTCTCAGTGCCAAATATTCCCAAATATTATAGAAAAATCATATTTAAATTTTAGGGCATTTGGAGAACTTTTATTTTCAGGGTATTTTTATATTGCACGGATAATCAGATAACAGATAGAAAAATATTTATTTTTATTTTATTTAATATAAATAACAGAAAGTAAAAGTGGGGTACAGAAGGTTGTGATTTCTTGTTTCATCCATCTCATGCTCATCAAAAGGAATCCACTAACAAGGTTGATCAAGTCTTGTTAATGAACTCATTCCGAATAACATGGAACCAGAGAAATTTCGAATAACACTATGTTACCTCAACGGGGATATGCACATCCCCAATAATAAGAATATCATATTTCTTCTTAACAGTAGGAAGAGGAAATTCAAAACCTCCAAATATAATCGATGGAAATTTTCCAATAGAGTTGATACTATGAACTTGAGGTTGTTTCCTCGGAAAGTGTACCGTGTGCTCATTACCATTGACATGAAAAGTGACGTTGCCTTTAGTGCAATCAATAACAGCCCCTACAGTATTCAAGAAGGGTCTTCCAAGAATAATAGACATACTATCGTCCTCGGGAATATCAAGAATAACAAAGTTCGTTAAAATAGTAACGTTTGGAACTACAACAGGCACATCCTCACAAATATCGACAGGTATAGCAGTTGATTTATCAACCATTTGCAAAGCTATTTCAGTAGGTATCAACTTATTCAAATCAAGTCTATTATATAAAGAGAGGCATAACACTAACACCGGCTCCAAGATCACATAAAGCAGTTTTAACATAGTTTCTTTTAATGGAGCATGGTATAGTGGGTACACCGGGATCTCCAAGTTTCTTTGGTATTCAACCCGTAAAAGTATAATTTGCAAGCATGGTGGAAATTTTAGCTTTCGGTATCTTTCTTTTATTTGTAACAATATCTTTCATGTACTTATCATAAGGATTCGTTTTAAGCATATGAGTTAATCGCATACGCAAAAAGATAGGTCTAATCATTTCAGCAAAGCGCTCAAAATCCTCACCATCCTTTTTCTTGGATGGTTTGGGAGGAAAAGGCATGGGTTTCTGAACCCATGGTTCTCTTTCTTTACCATGTTTCCTAGCAACAAAGTCTTTCTTATCATAACGTTGATTCTTTGATTGTGGGTTATCAAGATCGACAACAAGTTCAATTTCTACATCATTATCATTACTAGGTTGAGCATCATCATGAACATTATCATTAACATTATTACTAGTTTCAGGTTCATTACCAGATTGAGTTTCAGCATCAGAATATAGAAATATCATTTGGATTCTCAGGTGTTTCAGTAATAGGTTCACTAGAAGCATGCAAAGTCCTATCATTTTTCTTTTTCTTCCTTTTAGAAGGACTGGGTGCATCTATATTATTTCTCTGAGAATCTTGCTCAATTCTCTTAGAGTGGCCTTCAGGATACAAAGGTTCCTGAGTCATTTTACCACCTCTAGTCATAACTCTAATAGCATTATCATTATTCTTACTATTCAATTCATTGAGCAAATCATTTTGAGCTTTAAGTACTTGTTCTACTTGAGAGGTAACCATAGAAGCATGTTTACTAATAAGTTCAAGTTCACCTTTGACATTAGCCATATAATCACCCAAGTGTTCAAGCATATTTGAATTGTATTTCAATTGTCTACCAAAATAAGCATTAAAATCTTCTTGCTTAGCCATAAATTTATCAAACTCATCTAAGCATGGGCTAGCAAACTTAGTAAATGGGATTTCAGCTTTATCATATCTATAGAGAGAATTTACCTTTACTACCTATGTCGAGTTATCAAGACCATGAGTTTCTTTAATAGGTAATGGATTAAGATCATATGTTTCTTCAACAGGCGGTAAATTAAGACCATGTATTTCTTCAATAGGAGGTAAATTCTTAACATCTTCTGCTTTAATACATTTTTCTTTCATAGATTTCTTTGCCTCTTGCATATCTTCAGGACTGAGGAATAGAATACCCCTCTTCTTCGGAGTTGGTTTAGGAATAGGCTCAGGAATTGGTGATACGTCTCCAACGTATCTATAATTTTTGATTGCTCCATGCTATATTATCTACTGTTTTGGGTAATATTGGGCTTTATTTTCCACTTTTATATTATTTTTGGGACTAACCTATTAACCGGAGGCCAGCCCAGATTTGCTGGTTTATGCCTATTTCAGTGTTTCGAAGAAAAGGAATATCAAACGGAGTTGAAACAAAACGAAATCAACTGGAGAAGTTATTTTTGGAACGAAAGCCACCGGATAGACTTGGACTCCACGTCAGGAGATACGGGAGGTGCTCACGAGGGTGGAGGGCGCCCCCCCTAGGGCGCGCCCCCTGCCTCGTGGGGCCCCCGTGGCTCCTCCGACGTACTTCCTGCACCCATATATATCATCGTACCCTAAAACTTATGGAGAGCAGATTAGATCAGGAGTTCCGCCGCCAGAAGCCTCCGTAGCTACCGAAAACCAATCTAGACCTGTTCCGGCACCCTGCCGGAGGGGGCAATCCCTCTCCGGTGGCCATCTTCATCATCTCGGTGCTCTCCATGACGAGGAGGGAGTAGTTCTCCCTCGGGGCTGAGGGTATGTACCAGTAGCTATGTGTTTGATCTCTCTCTCTCGTGTTCTTGATTTGGCACGATCTTGATGTATCGCGAGCTTTGCTATTATAGTTGGATCTTATGTTTCTCCTCCCCCTCTACTCTCTTGTAATGAATTGAGTTTTCCCTTTGGAGTTATCTTATCGGATTGAGTCTTTAAAGATTTGAGAACACTTGATGTATGTCTTGTCGTGCGTATCTGTGGTGACAATGGGATACCACATGATTCACTTGATGTATGTTTTGGTGATCAACTTGCGGGTTCCTCCCATGAACCTATGCATAGGGGTTGGCACACGTTTTCGTCGTGATTCTCCGGTAGGAACTTTGGGGCACTCTTTGAGGTCCTTTGTGTTGGTTGAATAGATGAATCTGAGATTGTGTGACGCATATCGTATAATCATACCCACGGATACTTGAGGTGACATTGGAGTATCTAGGTGACATTAGGATTTTGGTTGATTTGTATCTTAAGGTGTTATTCTAGTACGAACTCTAGGGCTGTTTGTGACACTTCTAGGAATAGCCCAACGGATTGATTGGAAAGAATAACGTTGAGGTGGTTTCATACTCTACCATAATCTCTTCGTTTGTTCTCCGCTATTAGTGACTTTGGAGTGACTCTTTGTTGCATGTTGAGGGATAGTTTTATGATCGAATTATGTTAGTATTGTTGAGGGAACTTACACTAGCGAAAGTAGGAACCCTAGGCCTTATTTCCACATATTGCAATACCGTTTACGCTCACTTTTATCATTCGTTACCTTGCTGTTTTTATTATTTCAGATTACAAATACTATTATCTACTATCCATATTGCACTTGTACCACCATCTCTTCGCCGAACTAGTGCACCTATACAATTTACCATTGTATTGGGTGTGTTGGGGACACAAGAGACTCTTTGTTATTTGGTTGCAGGGTTGCTTGAGAGAGACCATCTTCATCCTATGCCTCCTATGGATTGATAAACCTTAGGTCATCCACTTGAGGGAAATTTGCTACTGTCCTACAAACCTCTGCACTTGGAGGCCCAACAATGTCTACAAGAAGAAGATTATGTAGTAGACATCAAGCTCTTTTCTGGCGCCGTTGCCGGGGAGGTTAGCACTTGAAGGTATATCTTTAGATCTTGCAATCAAGTCTTTTAATTTCTTATTTTATCACTAGTTTAGTTTACAAAAGAAAATTACAAAAAAATGGAATTGAGTTTGTCTCATACGCTTCACCTTTTTAATATCTTTCGTGAGTATGATGGAAAGGATAATTGTGCTCAAGTGCTAGAAGAAGAAATCTATAAAATGTTTGGCACTAAATATTTGAATGATGAGCATGATTGCAATGTTGTTGGTATGAATTCCTTGAATATCCATGATGCTAATGATATGCGAAGCCACAAGCTTGGGGAAGCTATGTTTGATGAAGATGATATTTTTTGTCCCCCAAGTTTTGATGAGCAAATTTATTATGATGAAAGCATGCCTCCTATCTATGATGATTATTGTGATTACATGTATGCTTTCAAGAATAATCATAACCATGAAACTTGTCATCTTGATCTTAATTTTCAATCACATGATAGTTATTTTGTTGAGTTTGCTCCCACTATTATTCATGAGAAGAATTTTGCTTATATGGAGAGTAGTAAATTTTCTATGCTTTTAGATCATGAAAAGAATGCTTTAGGTGCTGGTTATATTGTTGAATTCATTCATGATTCTACTGAAAATTATTATGAGGGAGGAATATATGCTTGTAGGAATTGCAATAATATCAAGTTTCCTCTCTATGTGCTTAAAATTTTGAAGTTATGCTTGTTTTACCTTCCTATGCAAGTTGATTCTTGTTCCCATAAGTTGTTTGCTCACAAAATCCCTATGCATAGGAAGCATGTTAGACTTAAATGTGCTAGTCATATTCTTCATGATGCTCTATTTATGTTTCAATTCTTATCTTTTATGTGAGCATCATTGAAATCATCATGCCTAGCTAGAGGCGTTAAACGATAGCGCTTGTTGGGAGGCAACACAACTTTATTTTTATTCCTTGCTTTTTGTTCCTGTTTAGTAATAAATAATTCATCTAGCATCTGTTTAGATGTGGTTTTATTCTTTTAATTAGTGTTTGTGCCAAGTAGAACCTTTGGGAAGACTTTGGGAAAGTCTTGTTGATCATGCTGTAAAAAACAGAAACTTTAGCGCTCACGAGAATTGCTGCCATTTTTATTTGGAGAGTGATATTTAGTTAATTCTTTTTGAAGATGATTAATAGATAAATTACTCAGGTCCAGAAATTTATTTGAGAATTTTATGAGTTCCAGAAGTATACGTTTGATCCAGATTACTACAGACTGTTCTATTTTTGACAGATTCTGTTTTTCATGTGTTGTTTACTTATTTTGATGAATCTATGGCTAGTAAAAGAGTTTATAAACCATAGAGAAGTTGGAATACAATAAGTTTAACACCAATATAAATAAATAATGAGTTCATTACAGTACCTTGAAGTGGTGATTTATTTTCTTATACTAACGGAGCTTACGAGTTTTCTGTTAAGTTTTGTGTTGTGAAGTTTTCAAGTTTTGGGTAAAGATTCGATGGACTATGGAATAAGGAGTGGCAAGAGCCTAAGATTGGGGAAGCCCGAGGCACCCCAAGGTAATATTCAAGGATAGCCAAGAGGCTAAGCTTGGGGATGCCCCGGAAGGCATCCCCTCTTTCGTCTTCGTTCATCGGTAACTTTACTTGGAGCTATATTTTTATTCGTCACATGATATGTGTTTTGCTTGGAGCGTCAATTTATTTTGTTAGGATTTTCTTTCTGTTATTTAGAACAATGTTTTGCATATTTTATTTCAATAGAAGTGGCATTAATAGTCTTTACTATGCCTATGTTACAAGTATACATGTTGCTGTTTGAAAACAGAAAGTTTACCGCTGTTGCAATAATTCCCTAGAAAAGTCAGAATGTGATAAAATGTTGAAACCTTTTGCATATTAAGCTATGATAAATTTACTAGAGTGGGAATTTTCTATAATAATTTTTGGAGCTAGGGAAGTATGGATGTTGCTGCATTCTTTACAGACTATCCTGTTTAGGCAGATTGCTGTTATGTTTTCATTGTTTGCATATGTTTGCTTCTTTAATGATTCTATTTGAGGATAGGACTATTAAATATGCAGAGGCATTTAGTATGCAATGTTGAATAATAATTTAGGGATTTGCTACAGTAGAGTATGATAAGGTTTTGGCAATGGTTTATACTAACCTATCTCACGAGTCCTTGTTGAGTTTTGTGTGGATGAAGCTTTTGAGATTTAGGGAGACCTTGATATGAGAGGAATTAAGGAGACACAAAAGTTCAAGCTTGGGGATGCCCAAGGCATCCCAAGATAATATTTCAAGAAGTCTCAAGCATCTAAGCTTGGGGATGCCCCGGTTGGCATCCCAGCTTTCTTCTTCAACAACAATCGGTTAGTATCGGTTGATCCTAAGTTTTTGCTTCTTCACATGTTGTTTGCTATTATTAGAATGTCATTTTATTTTGCTTTGCTTGCTGTTTGAATAAAATACCAAGATCTGAAATTATTAAATGTTAGAGAGTCTTCACATAGTTGCCTAATTATTCGACTACTCACTGATCTTCACTTATATCTTTCGGAGTAGTTTGTCATTTGCTCTAGTGCTTCACTTATATCTTTTAGAGCATGGTGGTAGTTTTATTTTGAATAAATATATGAACTCTCATGCTTCACTTAGATTATTTTGAGAGTCTTAATAGCATGGTAATTTGCTTAAAATCATAATATGCCAGGTATTCAAGAATAATAAAATTCTCTTATGAGTGCATTGAATACTATGAGAAGTTTGATACTTGATGATTGTTTTGAGATATGAGGATGGTAATATTAGAGTCATGCTAGTTGAGTAGTTGTGAATTTGAGAAATACTTGTGTTGAAGTTTGTGATTCCCGTAGCATGCACGTATGGTGAACCGTTATGTGATGAAGTTGGAGCATAATTTATTTATTGATTGCCTTCCCTATGAGTGGCGGTTGGGGACGAGCGATGGTCTTTTCCTACCAATCTATCCCCCTAGGAGCATGCACGTAATACTTTGCTTTCATAACTTCTAGATTTTTGCAATAAGTATATGAGTTCTTTATGACTAATGTTGAGTCCATGGATTATACACACTCTCACCCTTCCACCATTGCTAGCCTCTCTAGTACCGTGCAACTTTCGCCGGTACCATACACCCACCATATACCTTCCTCAAAACAGCCACCATACCTACCTATTATGGCATTTCCATAGCCATTCCGAGATATATTGCCATGCAACTTTCCACCGTTCCGTTTATGACACACTCCATCATTGTCATATTGCTTAGCATGATCATGTAGTTGACATCGTATTTGTGGCAAAGCCACCATTCATAATTCTTTCATACATGTCACTCATGAGTCATTGCATATCCCGGTACACCGCCGGAGGCATTCATATAGAGTCATATCTTGTTCTAAGTATCGAGTTGTAAGTAAATACAAGTGTGATGATCATCATTATTAGAGCATTGTCCCAGTGAGGAAAGGATGATGGAGACTATGATTCCCCCATAAGTCGGGATGAGAATCCGGACGAAAATAAAAAAAAGAGGAGAAAGGCCATAAAAAAGAGAAGGCCCAAAAAAATAAAAGAGAAAGGCCATAAAAAAGAGAAAGGCCAAATAAAAAAATGAGACAAAAAGAGAGAAGGGACAATGCTACTATCCTTTTACCACACTTGTGCTTCAAAGTAGCACCATGATCTTGATGATAGAGAGTCTCCTATGTTGTCACTTTCATACACTAGTGGGAATCTTTCATTATATAACTTGGCTTGTATATTCCAATGATGGGCTTCCTCAAAATGCCCTAGGTCTTCGTGAGCAAGCAAGTTGGATGCACACCCACTAGTTTATTTTGTTGAGATTTCATATACTTATAGCTCTAGTGCATCCGTTGCATGGCAATCCCTACTCACTCACATTGATATCTATTGATGGGCATCTCCATATCCCCATTGATACGCCTAGTTGATGTGAGACTATCTTCTCCTTTTTTTGTCTTCTCCACAACCACCATTCTATTCCACCTATAGTGCTATGTCCATGGCTCATGCTCATGTATTGCGTGAAGATTGAAAAAGTTTGAGAACATTAAAAGTATGAAACAATTGCTTGGCTTGTCATCGGGGTTGTGCATGATTTAAATATTTTGTGTGGTGAAGATAGAGCATAGCCAAACTCTATGATTTTGTAGGGATAACTTTCTTTGGCCATGTTATTTTGAGAAGACATGATTGCTTAGTTAGTATGCTTGAAGTATTATTAGTTTTATGTCAATATGAACTTTTGTCTTGAATCTTTCAGATCTAAATATTCATATCACAAGTAAGAAGAATTACATTGAAATTATGCCAACTAGCATTCCACATCAAAAATTATCTTTTTATCATTTACCTACTCGAGGACGAGGAAGAATTAAGCTTGGGGATGCTTGATACGTCTCCAACATATCTATAATTTTTTATTGCTCCATGCTATATTATCTACTGTTTTGGGCAATATTGGGCTTTATTTTCCACTTTTATATTATTTTTGGGACTAACCTATTAACCGGAGGCCCAGCCCAGATTTGCTGTTTTATGCCTATTTCAGTGTTTCGAAGAAAAGGAATATCAAACGGAGTCGAAATGGAATGAAATCAACTGGAGAAGTTATTTTTGGAACGAAAGCCACCAGATAGACTTGGACTCCACGTCAGGAGATACATGATGTGCTCACGAGGGTGGGGGGCGCGCCCCCTGACTCGTGGGGCCCCCGTGGCTCCTACAACGTACTTCCTGCACCCATATATATTGTCGTACCCTAAAACTTCCGGAGAGCAGATTAGATCGGGAGTTCCGCCGCCAAAAGCCTCCTTAGCCACCAAAAACCAATCTAGACCCGTTCCGGCACCCTGCCGGAGGGGGCAATCCCTCTCCGGTGGCCATCTACATCATCCCGGTGCTCTCCATGACGAGGAGGGAGTAGTTCTCCCTCGGGGCTGAGGGTATGTACCAGTAGCTATGTGTTTGACCCCTCTCTCTCTCGTGTTCTTGATTTGGCACGATCTTGATGTATCGCGAGCTTTGCTATTATAGTTGGATCTTATGTTTCTCCTCCCCCTCTACTCTCTTGTAATGAATTGAGTTTTCCCTTTGGAGTTATCTTATCGTATTGAGTCTTTAAAGATTTGAGAACACTTGATGTATGTCTTGCCGTGCGTATCTGTGGTGACAATGGGATACCACATGATTCACTTGATGTATGTTTTGGTGATCAACTTGCGGGTTCCGCCCATGAACCTATGCATAGGGGTTAGCACACGTTTTCGTCTTGATTCTCCGGTAGGAACTTTGGGGCACTCTTTGAGGTCCATTGTGTTGGTTGAATAGATGAATCTAAGATTGTGTGACGCATATCATATAATCATACCCACGGATACTTGAGGTGACACTGGAGTATCTAGGTGACATTAGGGTTTTGGTTGATTTATATCTTAAGGTGTTATTCTAGTACGAACTCTAGGGCCGTTTGTGACACTTATAGGAATAGCCCAACGAATTTATTGGAAAGAATAACTTTGAGGTGGTTCCGTACCCTACCATAATATCTTCGTTTGTTCTCCGCTATTAGTGACTTTGGAGTGACTCTTTGTTGCATGTTAAGGGATAGTTTTATGATCCAATTATGTTAGTATTGTTGAGGGAACTTACACTAGCGAAAGTATGAACCCTAGGCCTTATTTCCACACATTGCAATACCGTTTACGCTCACTTTTATCATTCGTTACCTTGCTGTTTTTATTATTTCAGATTACAAATACTATTATCTACTATCCATATTGCACTTGTACCACCATCTCTTCGCCGAACTAGTGCACCTATATAATTTACCATTGTATTGGGTGTGTTGGGAACACAAGAGACTCTTTGTTATTTGGTTGCAGGGTTGCTTAAGAGAGACCATCTTCATCCTACGCCTCCTACGGATTGATAAACCTTAGGTCATCCACTTGAGGGAAATTTGCTACTGTCCTACAAACGTCTACACTTGGAGGCCCAACAACATCTACAAGAAGAAGGTTGTGTAGTAGACATCAATTGGCTCCGGAGGTGTCCAATTATTTTCATTTTTCAACATATTATTCAATAGAATTTTAGCTTCATCCGATGTTCTTTCCCTAAAAACAGAACCATCACAACTATCGAGGTAATCTCTGGAGGCATCAGTTAGTTCATTATAAAAGATATCAAGTATTTCATTTTTCTTAAGAGGATGATCAGGCAAAGCATTAAGTAATTGGAGAAGCCTCCCCCAAGCTGGTGGGAGACTCTCTTCTTCAATTTGCACAAAATTATATATATCCCTTAAAGCAGCTTGTTTCTTATGAGAAGGGAAATATTTAGCAGAGAAGTAATAAATCATATCCCGGGGACTGCGCACACAACCAGGATCAAGAGAATTAAACCATATCTTAGCATCACCCTCTAATGAGAACGGAAAATTTTAAGGATATAAAAGTAGCGAGTTCTCTCATCTTTAGTAAACAGGGTAGCTATATCATTTAATTTAGTAAGATGTTCCACGGCAGTTTCAGATTCATAACCATGAAAAGGATCAGATTCAACCAAAGTAATTATATCAGGATCAACAGAGAATTCATAATCCTTATCGGTAACACAGACAGGTGAAGTAGCAAAAGCAGGGTCGGGTTTCATTCCTGCATTTAGAGATTGCTTATTGCATTTAGCCAATAACCTCTTAAGTTTGCATCTATCTTTGCAAGCTAAAATAGCTAAAGAGGCTTCTTGATAAAAAAACATAACCCTCGGGAATAACAAGTGATTCTTCATCATCACTTTCATCAGTATTATCAGATTCAATATTTTCAATCTCTCTAGCCCTAGCAAGTTGTTCATCAAGAAATTCACCAAGTGGCACAGTAGTATCAAGTATAGAAGTAGTTTCAGCATAAGTATCATGCATAGCAGAAGTGGCATCATCAATAACATGCGACATATCAGAACGAATAGCAGAAGCAGGTTTAGGTGTCGCAAGCTTACTCATAACTGAAGGTGAATCAAGTGCAGAGCTAGATGGCAGTTCCTTACCTCCCCTTGTAGTTGAGGGATAGATCTTGGTTTTAGAATCTCTCAAGTTCTTCATAATGATAAGCAGATATAAATCCCAAGTGACTCAAAGAATAGAGCTATGCTCCCCAGCAACGGCACCAGAAAATAGTCTTGATAACCCACAAGTATAGGGGATCGCAACAGTTTTCGAGGGTAAAGTATTCAACCCAAATTTATTGATTCGACAAGGGGAGCCAAAGAATACTCTCAAGTATTAGCAGCTGAGTTGTCAATTCAACCACACCTGGAAACTTAATATCTGCAGCAAAGTGTTTAGTAGCAAAGTAATATGATAGTAGTGGTAACAGTAGTAAAAGTAATGTTTTTGGTATTTTGTAGTGATGGTAGCAATAGCAACGGGAAAGTAAATAAGCGAAGAACAATATATGGAAAGCTCGTAGGCAATGGATCATTGATAGAGAATTATGCCGGATGCGGTTCATCATGTAACAGTCATAACCTAGGGTGACACAGAACTAGCTCAAGTTCATTGATATAATGTAGGCATGTATTCCGAATATAGTCATACGTGCTTATGGAAAAGGACTTGCATGACATCATTGGTCCTACCCTCCCATGGCAGCGGGGTCCTTACGGAAACTAAGGGATATTAAGGCCTCCTTTTAATAGAGTACCAGAACAAAGCATTAACACATAGTGAATACATGAACTCCTCAAACTACGGTCATCACCGGTAAGTATCCCGATTATTGTCACTTCGGGGTTAACGGATCATAACACATAATAGGTGACTATAGACTTGCAAGATAGGATCAAGAACACTCATATATTGATGAAAACATAATAGGTACAGATCTGAAATCATGGCACTCGGGCCCTAGTGACAAGCATTAAGCATAGCAAAGTCATAGCAACATCAATCTCAGAACATAGTGGATACTAGGGATCAAACCCTAACAAAACTAACTCGATTACATGATAGATCCCATGCAACCCATCACCGTCCAGCAAGCCTACGATGGAACTACTCACGCACGGTGGTGAGCATCATGAAATTGGTGATGGAGGATGGTTAATGATGACAATGGCGGTGGATTCCCCTCTCCGGAGCCCCGAACGGACTCCAGATCAGCCCTCCCGAGAGGTTTTAGGGCTTGGCGGCGGCTCCGTATCGTAAAACGCGATGAATTCTTCTCTCTGATTTTTTTTCTTCCCGAAACACAATATATAGAGTTGGAGTTGGAGTCGGAGAGGCACCAGGGGGCCCACGAGGTAGGGGGCGTGCCCTAGGGGGGCAGGCGTGCCCCCACCCTCGTGGAGAGGTGGTGGCCCCCTGGCCTTCATCTTTTGCAGGTATTTTTTATATTTTCTAAAAAGTTGCTCTGTGAAGTTTCAGGTCATTCCAAGAACGTTTGTTTCTGCACATAAATAACACCATGGTGATTCTGCTGAAAACAGCGTCAGTCCGGTTTAGTTCCATTCAAATCATGCAAGTTAGAGTCCAAAACAAGGGCAAAAGTGTTTGGAAAAGTAGATACGGCGAAGACGTATCATAGCATTACTCCTAACATTTGTAATATCAATTTGAAACTTGTAATATTGCCGTGTCCTATTCCCGCGTTTTCAAATCCTGCAAATCAAATAGGTCCTGAGTTGGTGATGATGTTGTGCCTGCCATCTTTCACCAATAGCCGTCGGATCAAGATCTGACGCATATAAACGAAGCTTCTCCAGTTTTGCAAAAAGATGCCCACATGTGTTCCCTATTTACAAACAACTCCTTGTCTCTCACAGTTAGCCTTATCTCCTCCCCACCACATCTAGAAGGCCATGGAAAAATCTGGCGCGATGGCCGCTGCCGGCGCCATCCACCCCCAATCTTGGTGTTTCGTGCAATGCACGGGCATCTACGCATGGGAAATTATGTCGAACATGGCTAGTTGTAAGCAGGCTAGGTCTACAGCCATGATGATAGTGACTATAGACGGTGAGGCTGACTATGGTATGCCGAACACGGCACCTATACTCAGGTGTCATCTTCGGCGTAGGGTCTTATCACTTCACTGTGAGGAGCATCAAGTAATAATTTGACCAACGGGTAGTACAGTGCTACTACATTGGTAGTATTACTACTAGTACTAGCACCACCGTCTGGATTGAGTAGTACTACCACGTTCATCTGGATTTAGTATTTGACTAGCAATATCTAGTAATGCATGTCACAAAAAATGTACTACTCCCTCTATAAATAAATTCATGGTGTATTGTTTTATTCCTATCGGCGAGATAACTTAATGTCTTTTTGCTACTTAATAGGATTACATGCAATGAACTAACCACCGCATGTGATGTTTGGTAGTCTCAAGTCATTGAAAGCATGCACGACCCACATCTTTCATTGGTTGATGTGTCACGAAATAAGAAACGAGGAGGGAGTTAATGTACCGTGCCTAAGTGTTTTGGGATTATTTGGTTTTCGTAAGGTGACTTACACAACATTTTTGTTACATGCATTAACATTTTATTAGTTAAATCAAAGGTCAAAACTTGGCGCAAAATGCAAAGGGGGCCAATAAACCAGTAAACATCAAAGTTCTCTCGTTTGGCCCCAACTAGAGGTCCGGTGAGATGACTATACTGCACCGGCATGGAGGGGACGCAGCTTCATTGACTTACTGCACCTGCCTTTGGGTATATGACACGTGGGCCCAACGGGTGGATGGACAACCTGTCATACAGCCAAAGGCAGGTGCAGTAGAGGAGCGAGGAGTAGATGGCCAACACGCACGTGAATTCAACGCAGTCTACACTTCTCATATAAAGGCTCCCACCAGTCCAATCTACGAAATCCTACACACCTACGCACCCAAGGGCAAGAGTGGTCACTCCAATTGCAAGATGAGTTGACTAGAAGCTAGACCCATGGAAGCGATGAGCGCGAGCATTAGCCGGCTGTGCCAGATGGTCCACAATGCCGGCCTGCGGCCCAGCACCGAGGAACGTCTCCAAGTAGTGCTTGAGGCCGCCAGGGCGAGGGGCCGCTTGGACGACAGCTTCGTCTCCTTGTTCGACGAGGTCCTCGTCGGCTTCCTTGACAAGTTCACCGTCGTCAAGAAGCTCGCGGACGACCTTGACGTACGCCTCCAGCCCACGCGCCCAGGCTCTGCGATGCCTACCACCCTCAACGGTCTCTATGGTGACAACCTCTTCGGTGCATTGGTGGCCCTGCGACTACCCGCCGTCGCGCTGGAGAATGTCCACCTCGAGGTCGCGCTCGCCGCGCAGCGCCTGGCGCAGCAAGACACCGTCGACATAATCACCCACGTCTACGCGCAAATCGTCCACAAGGACTACTACATGCAAGAGGAGGACGATAGGACGCTGGCCTTCTTGGACCGCAGGGCAACCTTGGACGGCATTGTTCAGAAGCACGTTGAGCTTGCCGCCAACGCCACTGCTCCTCACATGTCGGTTGGTGACCCGGTGCACTAGCGCGTGAGGATGTCGTTGATGGATCCGTATGTATCTTTATCTTTCTGTCAAATCCATGTAGTAGTATATGGTACTACTAGTAATTATCTTACCGTTCGCATCAACTTCATAATTTTCATACGTACTCCATGCATGAACCGCGCCAGAACCAAACTTCTCATTACTCTAGGGAAAATTGTTATTTCTATCTATCGGTCACGCCATGGAGCAGAACCAAATTTTACAAGTTACAAGTTCAAAAGGAAAATCCTGCCGTGTTCGCATCGCACCGCCACATGGTTGGTCCGGCACGCCGCTCAAGGGGGAATGCATGTTGTGTTGCATTTTCACTTACAAGTGGGACCATAGTTGAGCAAACTGACTATCGGCAAACCCCCACCCCACCCACCGTGCCATGGCTGAGAAAACAGGAGGGAGAAGATATGGATGTAGCACAGACTCCAAGAAAATTGGTGTCGGATGGGACTCGTGTGGGTGGCGTGTGCCGTACTGCTAGACAAGAATGCTAGTTATGGCCCATGACACCCCACTATATCGAGGTGCTGGTTACGGAGAACAAATTTCTTGGAGTCTGTGCTCAGCCCTCCTCTGTCTCTCTTCTCAGCCAGCCAACAGACGCGCGGAGCCCATTGTCTGTTTGCTCATATGCGGTCCCACATGTCAGTGAAAACACAAGAGGACCCACTGAACCTGCACATCTTTCACCTCGACGTGCTGGTGATGAAAAACGAATCCAATAAAGATCTTCGGTGGCCGCTTTTGGAGTTACTCAAGAGTAGTAAGATTCTATTTACAGTTTAACCCAAGATGCACATCACGTGGCTTCAACTACCACTTTATTTTCTTGCATGACACGACCTGAATGCTGGATGTCCCACGTGTCGGCAAAAGAAGGAAGAACTCGACCAAATCTTCGGTTGTGCTCTCGGATTAGACTAGTTGTGCTAACTTAAAATTTTATTATGTAGAATGGATGCAAGTTCTGTTATTGGGAAGAAGAGTACAACGAAATATTGATAGAGCGCAATTTAGTAGATGTTCTAGCACTTTTAGCTAGCGTAGAGGCTAGAGATGAGACTAGTGCACTTGTTGATAGAATAGAGGCTAGACATGTCTACTTCTTTACACTCGAAGAAGAAAGAAGCACGCAAGATCGAGCCTCCGCAGATCAACAATGAATGCATTGAGAAGACACTAATCCAACTTACAGGAGCAGTTATGGAAGTTGGATATCTTCTAAAATGTATTCTTGTGGTTCTTGTTTTCTTAGGTCTTGCTTTTCTAGTCAAAATTTTGGTGATGTATTTCCATGTACCAAAAAGTCAATGATGAAAAAAAGATATGTGTTTGCAAAGAAAAATGTATGCGGCCGGGATGTGTCCGCGTGTTCGGCGCACGGCCACCGCATCCGAGAAATGGCCCGGACACGACCCCATTGCCCTACCCAAATGGACAGAATCTGGGCAAAACGGAGGTCCGTTTGGGGTCATGCGTTGGAGTTGGCCTTACAAGTGGGACGCAGTTGAGGAAACCGACTATCGGCAAACCCCCACCTCGCCCGCCGCGCGATGGCTGACTTAGAGAAACGATGAGGTTGAAGAGATTGATGTAGCATGGACTCCAAGAAATATGGTGTCAGATGGAAGTCGTGCTGGTGGCGTGTGTCGTACTCCTGGACGTGAATGCTTGTTCTGGCCCATGCCACCCTACTACTTATAGTAGTAGTACCGAGGATTCAAGGTGTTGGCACAGCGAACACATTAACATATGGCCCACCTCACACTGTGGCCAAATTTCCTGGAGTCTGCACTAGGTTAAAACGTGTTCTTTGTGAGGATGGGTGGCTGGTCTCAAGTTTAAAACTAGTTGTATTACGTACGTAGACATAGAGATAGTGCAACATATGAAGCTAGTACAAATATGAAACTTGTTCTATTGTTGATTGGCCTTATCCGATAACCTGTTGCAATGCACATACAATTATGTATTCGGAAAATATATTTTTTGCCTCGTCGCAGCACCCACTCAGAGAAGCGACTCGAAAGCCATTCATAAATTTAGTTAGTTTATCACAGTCATATCATTTTATTACATACAACAGGTCATCAACCCACAACGACAACAAGGATACATTATAAATACTAAAGTTTTCATCACACAACAAATAACAAACAATGAAATGAAATGAACTTCAACTCAACCAATCCTCGGCGTTGGAAACACTTGCTTTGAACCACAAGCGATTCTTTGGGAAGAGCCAGCTACTGTCAATCTCGAGACCAATGCAGGACTGATCATCCAGGCTGAAGCGGCCTACTATATCACGACCAGGGTAGGGAACCACTGCAATGTCCGGCGTATAGATACAGTTGCTTCTCATAAATGGTAGTAACGTTGAGTCAATAGCAGTTGGATCGCCTTTCACCATCATTGGATAGTTTTGTCCAAAGAAGAGCGAGTTTTCTCCAAGACTATCAATACTGTACTAGGGAGAAGGTGTTGGCACTAGCACACTAGTATCCATCCCGAATACCATGCAACGGGTGTTGGAATAGGTCCAGAGAGTGCGACCATGGGAGACAACACCTGCTCCCTCGGTAGTAACATCAGCAGTGGGCTATATATAGACAAGAAGGGGTGATCCATCAGAATTAGTTGCCAGCCGCCAGTGAGCATTTGGGCCCTGTTCGTCCTCATGCTCATGATCATCACCATCGTCATCTACCCCTTGGTTATAAAAATTTTCAAGTATATGTGGTGGAAATTTCACAGGACCTTGGAAACACAAGAAGAAGGTTAATTAGTAGAGAAGGGAAAGTTGCTAACTCGCATGCATGTGGATGAAACAATTATAATTACGGTGGAAGACAAATGTACCGAAACTATGAGGATCCCATGCAAAAACAGTGCCACGAGTGGTGGCAGCAAACACAAGACCCTCGTATTCAATTGCATCACAGTACACATCCGTGTATAGAAACTGATTTTTGAGCAATATCCATCCAGTCGAACCACGAAGGACGACAACAAGCTTGTCAAAGATAGCAACAACTTGATAGTTCTTGTAATTCCAAGAGCGGTTGGGAACTTGACAAATTGCTATCTTCCATAGACGATAGTCACCATGATCGTATTTGAATGTGCGTAGATCATTTGTGTGCTCAACCTCAGGGCACTCAAAGATTTTTGGAAGTGGAATCCGCTGATGAGTGTACACATTCATAAGTTCCCACTCGTAATTGTACCCAATATAAACAACCCAATCTCCATTTGCGTCAGCCTAGGCCTTACCCTGAAGCGATGGCATCTTGACATCACATGTATCGTTATCAAGCGACATCAACTTGCACAAGGCGAGGCCTCCGTCGTCCACGCCCATGCGAACAGGCTTATAGCGAAGAAGATAAGGGAGATCAAACCGCTCCTGGACCCTTGGGTTCCTTGTAATGATTTTATTAGTTGAGTCGAGAATGGTCTTGAACGTACCTGCCGTGCTAGCGGAGGTGATGGCGTCGCACCGATCAATGAGTTCCCCACCACGTCATCTTTCAGATCGGGGAAAGAATAATGGGGTCATTTCTGGCTTGTTCCCTCCATGGAGAAGACGATCGAACACTGGCAGAAGGAAGGGTGAAGGCAAATGGAGGAGGGAGGAAGAGCGTGCGACAACAGTTCCAAATCGAGAGCGAAAGGCGAAGAGTCGGTGGACGGTTGCCAGTTTGCCATGGTACACGAAGAGGCACCCCGGCCTACACGTCCTTTCGAAAATTGTACAAAAGGACTCGCCGTCATCTCACTGACATGTTGGAACGGGACCACATGTCAATGAAACATGGTGTGTAATTTCTCATGCAAAATGCGATCTGGCCACGTGGCCCGAGGTGCCGCATTAGTTATTGTCGGTGTCAAAACTGGCGGATCTCGGGTAGGGGGTCCCGAACTGTGCGTCTAGGCTGGATGGTAACAGGAGGCAAGGGACACGAAGTTTTACCCAGGTTCGGGTCCTCTTGATGGAGGTAAAACCCTACGTCCTGCTTGATTAATATTGATGATATGGGTAGTACAAGAGTAGATCTACCACGAGATCGGAGAGGCTAAACCCTAGAAGCTAGCCTATGGTATGATTGTTGTTTTGTATGTTGTCCTACGGACTAAAACCCTCCGGTTTATTTAGACACCGGAAAGGGTTAGGGTTACACAAAGTCGGTTACAATGGTAGGAGATCTACATATCCGTATCGCCAAGCTTGCCTTCCACGCCAAGGAAAGTCCCTTCCGGACATGGGACAAAGTCTTCAATCTTGTATCTTCATAGTCCAGGAGTCTGGCTGAAGGTATAGTCCGGCTATCCGAACACCCCCTAATCCAGGACTCCCTCAGTAGCCCCCGAACCAGGCTTCAATGACGATGAGTCCGGCACGCAGATTGTCTTCGGCATTGCAAGGCAGGTTCTCCTCCAAATTCAGTGTACCTGTTGAATAAAGTTCGGTTTCTTGTAAATGTTGCGCTCCTTGGCTTCTACGCCCAATAATGGCCGTCTCCCACGTGTCAAACGAATATGAAAAGTCTGAGTGTTTTTACATCCACACCCCTAGCCACGTAAATGAGCCGCCCATTTAAGGGGATGAGGATTTAGATCCAAACCACACCTTCTCCCCTTCGCGAGTGTTCATCAGAGCGCATCCGACAAAGGTCCATTCCACCATGGCCAGCCGTCGCAACTCCTCCTTTCGCCCTTCCAGCCCTCAGCCTGGATATTGGGAGAGATGCTCCATCCCTCATAGCGAGCTAGTGACGCTCCAGACCAAGGGATTTCTCCCCCCGGCCTATATGGTCCCGGTTCGAGCCGGTCTTGCCATCTATAATGGCGGAGAGCAAGCGGAGAGTGCCCCTAATCCCTCCAAAGGAGAGCGGGTATGCCTTGTCCCTTATTTAATAAGAGGGCTCAGATTTCCAATCCATCTGTTTCTCTGGGGGCTACTGGAGTTCTATGGCCTCCAGCTACACAATCTTATGCCTGCCTCCGTATTGCATATCGCGGGCTTCGTAGCCCTCTGCGAGCTATTTTTGGGTGTCGAGGCTCATTTCGGGCTGTGGAAAGAGCTATTCTGCCTTGTGCCCCATTCTCAGAAGGGGTCAATATATCAAGTGGGCGGAGCCGAAGTGTGGCGCATCGCCGGGACCAGATATCTATCCGGAACCCCAAAGAAGGCGTCCGAGGATTGGCCTTCAGAATGGTTTTATATAGAGGACGTCCCGCTGTCGGATCCTGTTCGGATCGGCCTCCCTGAGTTCGACAGTGCTCCACTAAAGAAGCGCCTAAGTTGGCGTCCACGGATCCCTCAGAGGGAAAGTGACAAGGACATTTTTTACCTGATGGGCCGGATAAGATTGTTAGCTCATTTCGGACTGACCATGATCGGGGTCATGGCCGCATGCATCATGCGAGGGGTGCAGCCGCTACAATATAGAGGCCACCCCATGTGGGACTTCAACGGGGAGGAAGACGCCACCCGCTACGGCCGTAAGGGGCTGGATTCGGCTGCGGCTCTAACAAAGACCTTGTCCGCTTTGTACAAGGGAGAAGACGAGGAATTTCTCCGCGTCGACCCACAGGGTGGATTTTCTATGTACAATCCCCCAAGCTGGGTAAGTGGTCACATTTACTTTCCCATCCGTTTTATATTCCCATTGTTAAATATTCAGTCTAACGACTTCAACGCAAGAACTGCGCCAGGCTGTTAAAGAAATAAATAGCCCTCCTCCACAACCCGAGGACCCAGGACGGTCCCTCGACCCGGCCTCTCAAGAGGATCCGGACTTATCTGTGGAGTTGATTGATGGAGTGTTCCATCAATTGAGCAAGGACAACACCTTGGTGGCCATTACGGCCGATTAACCCAGGGCTAATCCCGGCCTCCCAGGTAACTGAGATCGAAGTCCCAGTACCACGAATAGGGGTCCGCCCTCTCGTGTTTTCAGTTTCCTGATTATAACCGAGCTTTGCAGGGGAGGTTTTTGAGACAGGAGGCCGAACCTCCGGCGACAAGCCAACGACGGGCCGCAGGGCCCCGTGGGCAGAAAAGAGGTGCAGTCCGGACCGAGGCGTCAGCGCAAAGGTATGGCGTCCCCCTTATCCCAGATGTTATACCTTCAAGGCATATTAACACTCGTGCTCTCTTCAGGACAAAGAGACCTCGCCGGACTATATTCGGAGAGGCTGCCAATCGCGCCTCCACCAGCCAGGCTCCAAAGCCTGGTCCGGAGGCGGAGGCGAACACAAGGCGCGCACCGGACGCTCCTCCGACGGAGGATGTGGACAGGTTGTCTGCCACCAACTCTGAGGTGGAGACTGCCATGAACCACAGGCGTCGCCGGACAATTCTTCGTGACGCTTGTTTCTCCCAAGAGGCATTAGATGCCTTCAATTCGGGAGATGCGTACCTCCGTGCCGCTCAAAATGGTCTAGCCAGAGCCACGGAGCAATATGTAAAAGACATACGGGTAAGAAAATTTTGGTAATTATATATATATATATATATACCAGTAGCCCCCGAGACTTGAAATAGTTAGAATAACTGATTTAAGGATCATTTGTTATGCAGGTTCTTACAGAAAAGAATTCCCTACTGTCCCAGGAGCTGGAAGAGTGTAAAGCCCAACTTGAGGCCGCACTAGCCGCGGCAGGGGAGCCCAAGGAGACCCCCTCTGGTAATATACACTTCGAAAGATAAGTATTTTGCGAAGCACGGCATGGGTGCGAATCTGACAAATGAAATTGCAGATGGCGCCGGATTGAATTCGGAAAGGCAACAACTCCTACGCTAGCTGAAGGCTGGTGAGAAGGTGCTGACACAGGTGAGGCGGGAGAAGAACAATCTCCAAGATGCCAACACCAAGCTGGGCGTCAACCCGAAAGATGTTCGTGCCCATCTATCAGACTCCGTTAAGGAGAATCAGCGGCTTCGGCGCGGCATATTTAGTAAGTGCTTGAATGAACCTTTGAAAAAAAAGTTCAGCGGGGAAGTCGACTAACAGAGTAATGTATGTAGGTGTGCTAAGAGGTCGTCCTGCAGAGGAGATGCCCGGTTCTACGGGTGACCTTCTTCCCGAGCTCTCGCAACTGCTCGAGTGAGTTCGGCAGGCGATGCAAGGCGTCGCCCATGCCTTGTGGCCATCCATATCCATGCCTGAAGGTCTTGGAGAGCTTGCGGAGAAGCTAAAGGGAGCACGGCGGCGCTTCCAATTGTGGAAGATATCGGCCTGCCGTCAAGGCGCTAGGGAGACCTGGGCCATGGTGAAGACGCGGTACACAAAGGCTGACCCCAACCACATGGCCGAGGTCGGTCCTGTGGGGCCCGATGGGAAGGAGATCCCTGTAAGCTTAGTGTAAAGCCAAGTAGAATTGGCCGCAAAGTATTCCCAGCAGGATTGTAAATTAGACAGCCTGTTAGATGGTATTGAAGAGGAATACAATCAGTCAGAATGACTATGTAAGTCAATTGACATTTATAATGCCTTCTAGCCGGATTGTAGATCGTTTGTCATGGCCAACCTTTTCGCTTCAGCCTCGGGACCTGACGGTCCGGAGTGTGTCCGAATCCCCATGCGGTTATATAAGAACCGGGGAATGCATGGAGACCAGGCGTAGGGGTCATTAGTGCGTGAACAGACAAGCGCCCGACTAGTTATGTTATATTACATGGTTAGTAAGAAACATCTTCCAGGGAGAATAGTTCCATTAGGGGTTCCTTTCCCTGGGAGGCATGCCCTAAAGTGCATGCCCATTCTGTGAAAAAGACGCGGGAAAAAGCATCTGGGGGCGCATAAATAAATAAGTGAAAAGATCATCTTTTAGGTCACCGACCAAATATTCCCTTAAGAACGCTAGCTTTCGGCTTCACCCAGTCTGAGGTACACATCCGGCTGATCCGGCAGTAACAATCGTAGAGGTGCTCCCTTTACCGCCTAGCCGAAGAATCGGGAACGTAGGGGTAAGCACAGGAGCCAGGCAACCTAGCTTGGCCAAAACTTAAGTCATATCGATGCATATAATGGTGAAATAAAAGGTACATGCGGAAGTGTAACACATGTGTTGGGCATGAAGCCCGTATAAATAAGCTTCTGTTAAAAGAAGCCCCCAGGTTTAATGAGTGCGAATAGCACGTCATTTGATGAGCCTTTAAAGGCTATAAGAGAAAGGAAGGGGAGAAGGAGAGAAATGTAAGACAGATAGTATATAAAAAATGGACAGAGGAAGGAGACAAACACAGAGTCCAGCGCTAGGCATAGAATCTTCGGAGACGGCTGCGTTCCATGGGTTCGGCTCGAGTCGGTTATCCGATGCATCTCGCAGGCGGTACGCTCCACCAGTCAGGACTTGGTCAATTATGAAGGGACCTTCCCACTTGGGCTTGAGTTTGTCCTTTTTCTTGTCCGGCAGGCGTAGAACTAATTCGCCAACGTTGTAATTTTTGGCCCGTACTTCTCTGCTTTGGTATCTTCGAGCCTGTTGTTGATAGAATGCAGAACGGGCTTTTGCCACGTCACGCTCCTCCTCCAATGCGTCCAAACTGTCCTATCGATCGAGCTCGGCTTCTCTTTCTTCGTACATGTGCACTCGAGGTGAGTCATGAATTATGTCGCAAGGCAAAACTGCCTCTGCGCCGTACACCATAAAGAATGGTGTGTATCCGATGGTGCGATTCGGCGTGGTCCGCAGCCCCCAGAGTACGGAGTCGAGCTCCTCTACCCAGTGCGTGTTAGATTCCTTGAGGGACCGCACTAATCTGGGTTTGATGCCGCTCATGATAAGATCATTTGCACGTTTGATCTGGCCGTTAGTTTGTGGGTGATAGACGGAAGCATAATCGAGCTTGATGCCCATGTTTTTGCACCAGAGTTTTACCTCGTCGGCCGTAAAATTCGTGCCGTTATCAGTGATGATGCTGTGGGGGACGCCGTAACGGTGTACAACCCCGGATATAAAGTCTATCACCGGTCCGAATTCGGCCGTCTTAACAGGCTTGGCTTCTATCCATTTGGTGAACTTATCCACCATGACCAGTAAGTATTTTTGCTTGTGGGTTCCGCCTTTAAGGGGTCCAACCATGTCAATCCCCCAGACCGCGAAGGGCCAAGTGATGGGGATAGTTTGGAGGGCGGTGGGTGGCATATGGCTTTGGTTTGCAAAGAGCTGGCAACCGACGCATCATTGGACTAAGTCCTGGGCGTCTGCCCGGGCCGTCGGCCAATAAAAGCCTATACGGAAGGCCTTGTTTACAAGGGACCGAGCTGCAGCGTGATGACCGCCGAGTCTGGCATGAATTTCAGCTAGGAGGTTCCGCCCTTCCTCTTCGGAGATGCACCTTTGAAGGACTCCGGTAGTGCTTTTCTTATAAAGCTCTCCCTCGTGGACTTTGTAGGCTTTGGATCTCCGCACTATGCAGGGTGCCTCATTTTGGTCCTCGGGGAGTTCCTGCCTAGTAAGGTAGGCGAGGAATGGTTCGGTCCACGGGGCGATGACGGCCATTATTACATGGGCTGAAGGTGTTATTTCATTGGCAGAGCCTCCGATTGTGTCAGAATGTTCGGTGTCAGGCAGTGCGGTTGGGTCCGGGCTGTTATTGTTCGGCTCCCCTTCCCATACTACGGATGGCATGAACAACCTTTCCAAGAAGATGTTGGGAGGGACTACATCACGTTTTGCGCCGGTGCGTGCCAGGACATCTGCCGCCTGATTATTTTCCCGGGCTATATGGTGAAATTCAAGCCCTTCGAACCGAGCTGACATTTTTAGGACGGCGTTGCGGTAAGCTGCCATTTTTGGATCCTTGGCATCGAAGTCTCCATTTATTTGGGATATTGCGAGGTTCGAGTCCCCGCACACCTCTAGGCGTTGAATGCCCATGGATACTGCCATCCGGAGACCATGTAAAAGGGCCTCATATTTGGCTGCATTGTTGGAGTCTATGTACATAATCTGGAGTACGTATTGAACTGTGTCTCCTATGGGGGACGTCAAAATGACGCCAGCCCCTAGTCTGGCCAACATCTTGGAGCCGTCGAAATGCATGATCCAGTTTGAATATGTGCCGGACTCTTTAGGGAGTTCGGCCTCCGTCCATTCTGCGATGAAGTCGGCCAAAACTTGCGACGTGATGGCTCGCCGTGGCTTATAAGTCACGTCGAACGGGAGGAGCTCAATGTCCCATTTTGCAATCCGGCCCGTTGCGTCATGGTTGTTTATAATATCGTTAAGTGGTACTTCCGAGGCTACTGTTATTGAACACTCTTTAAAGTAGTGTCGTAGCTTCCGAGATGCCATGAATATCGCGTACGCAATATTTTGATAATGCGGGTACCGTGATTTGCACGGAGTGAGGACAATGTACACATAATAGACCGGCTTTTGAAGGGGGAATTTGTGTCCGTCCATTTCTCGTTCGACGACGAGCACTGCGCTTACAACCTGATGTGTTGCTGCAATGTACAATAGCATTGGTTCGCCAATGTTTGGCGCGGCCAGGACTGGGTTTGTTTCCAATATGGCTTTTATTTCGTCTAGTGCGGCCGTGGCTGCATCCGTCCATTCAAGTGTTCGGTGCGCCGAAGGAGGCGGTAAAGGGGTAGGGCCTTTTCTCCCAAGCGGGAGATAATGCGGCTTAGAGCCGCCACGCATCCGGTTAACTTTTGTATTTGTTTGAGGTCCTTTGGGATATCCAATTGTGACAGAGCTCGGATCTTGGCTGGATTTGCTTCAATTCCTCTACCAGATACAATGAAGCCCAAGAGCTTTCCGGCTGGAACGCCGAAAACGCATTTTTCTGGGTTGAGCTTGATGTCGTATGTTCGGAGGTTATCAAATGTGAGCCTCAAGTCGTCTACTAGAGATTCGACATGTCTTGTTTTGACGACCACATCATCTACATATGCCTCCACTGTTTTGCCGATCTGGTTTGCCAGACATGTCTGAATCATGCGCTGATATGTTGCGCCGGCATTTTTGAGCCCGAAGGGCATTGTGTTGAAGCAGAATGGGCTGTATGGTGTGATAAATGCCGTTGCGGCTTGGTCTGATTTTGCCATGTTGATTTGATGGTAGCCGGAATATGCGTCGAGGAAACACAACGAATCGTGTCCTGCGGTAGCATTGATAATTTGATCGATGCGGGGGAGGGGGAAGGGATCCTTTGGGCAAGCCTTGTTAAGGTCTTTAAAATCAACGCACATGCGCCAGGATTTGTCCTTCTTTGGTACCATCACCAGGTTTGCTAGCCAGTCCGGATGTTTTATATCTCTGATGAATCCGGCCTCCAATAGCTTTGCTAGCTCCTCTCCCATGGCCTGTCTCTTAGGTTCGGAAAAACGCCGAAGAGCTTGTTTGACAGGTTTGAATCCTTTTAGGATATTTAAGCAGTGCGGCCAGCCTGCGTGGGATTCCTGGCATGTCTGAAGGGTGCCAGGCGGAAATGTCCCAGTTCTCTCATAGGAACTCTCGCAGTGCGGCGTCTACATCAGAGTTTAACTGTGCCCCGATGGAAGCTGTTTTATTGGGGTCCGTTGGATGGACCTGGAATTTGACTATTTCGTCCGCCGGTTTAAAGGAGGTGGACTTGGATCTTTTGTCGAGTACCACATCGTCCCTATTCACCATGGAGCGCAGCGCAGTCAGTTCCTCAGCCGCTAGGGCTTCGGATAGTGCCTCGAGGGCCAGTGCGACTGTCTTGTTTTCGGCGTGGAGTGCTATGTCCGGATCACTAGCGAGAGTGATGATCCCATTAGGCCCGGGCATCTTGAGCATCATGTACCTGTAATGGGGTATTGCTTGGAGGATTGTAAACGCTTCCCGCCCTAGCAGAGCGTGACAACCGCTGCTGAATGGAGCCACATGGAATGTGACCTCTTCGGACCTGTAATTATCCGGCATGCCGAACACCACATCTAGTGTGATTTTTCCTGTACAGCGCGCTTCCCGACTGGGGATTATTCCTCTAAAGGTTGTGCTATTTTGCTCAATGCGGTTCCAGTTTATTTCCATTTTTTGAAGGGTTTCCTCATAAATGAGGTTCAATCCGCTGCCGCCGTCCATGAGTACCTTGGTAAGATGAAAGATGTCCACTATTGGACTGAGGACCAATGGGGCTGGTGCTCGGGCTGTTCGGAATTTAGGTTCATCACTGGCGTTAAAGGTAATAGCCGTGTCACTCCATGGGTTTATTGTTGCTACTTGGTAGACTTCGGCAAGGCTGCGGAGTGTCCTTTTTCGCATATTATTTGATGTGAAAGTCTCGAAGACTGTTAATACTGTATTGGTGTCTCTGGGGTGGCTTTCTGTGGCCTCCAGAATTAGGAGATCTACGCCAATTTTGGCCACCTACCGGAGTATCCAACATGCTCTAAGGCTGTGAGTTGGTGTGGCATTCTGTGTACTGTGAATTTTACAGGGTCCATTAAGCCATCCTTCCAGTACGGTTCCATGCCCTGTAGAGGGTTTTTGCTTTTTGGTGTTTGACCCGGGTGTCTGGCAATGATGCACCCTTTTATTTCGGACTGGGTTTGTATTCAGGGCCGGATCGTCCCAAAATTTTATTTCGGTTTTCCAGGCGCTTTCCATCGCACAGTACTTTCGTACAATGGATGCCAAGTCAGCGAAGCGTGTAATATCATGGCGACTTATGGCGTTGAGGATTCCCTTGTCCGTGCAACTATTGCAGAAGATTGAGATTGCGTCTTCCTCACGGCAGTCCCTTATCCTGTTCCTAACCAGGAGGAATCTGGCCCAGTAATGATGTACTGTTTCTTCGGGCTCTTGCCTGATTTGGGATAGATCGCTTATGTTCGGGTGGGTGGGTGGAATTAAATCCGAAGCCTCACCCAATCTGAGGCTCAGAGGCCGAGGAATTTCCGAACTCGAAAATTTGGATTCCTGGATGTTGTCCAATGAATCCAGCCCGTCGCCTGACTCTAAGTTCAGGTCTTGAGTGATATCCTCCGCTTTGCGGGTATCCGGCTTGGAGGGATCAGGAATCCGTACGTAGCTAGTCCTTAAGATAGATGAAGGGTCGCCGCACTGTCCCTCTACCACGGCAACGTGATGGGTGACTTGGGGAGAGTTAATCTCTCTCAGATCGGGTTTAGGCCCAATCTGGTCGTAATCCGTAGCGCTCCCAGGGCGGCGATGCGATCCAAGAGCTCGTTTATCGAGGAGAGCTCCATTGGATCTAACTGCTCTGCAAGTTCCGAGCTAACATGAAGTTTGTTTTCGATGGCTCGAGAGGTCATCGTCGGCGCAGAAGCCGAACAGGCGGTCATAAGAAAACCACCTAGCCGGAGGGTTTGGCCGACAGCCGAAGCTCCCTTAGCAATAGTGCCGTCTTTAAATACGGGGTGAGGCATCCTTCCTGATGGCGACGACACAGAGGAACTCTCAATGAAAGCACCAATGTCGGTGTCAAAACCGGCGGATCTCGGGTAGGGGGTCCCGAACTGTGCGTCTAGGCTGGATGGTAACAGGAGGCAAGGGACACGAAGTTTTACCCAGGTTCGGGCCCTCTTGATGGAGGTAAAACCCTACGTCCTACTTGATTAATATTGATGATGTGGGTAGTACAAGAGTAGATCTACCACGAGATCAGAGAGGCTAAACCCTAGAAGCTAGCCTATGGTATGATTGTTGTTTTGTATGTTGTCCTACGGACTAAAACCCTCCGATTTATATAGACACCGGAGAGGGTTAGGGTTACACAAAGTCGGTTACAATGGTAGGAGATCTACATATCCGTATTGCCAAGCTTGCCTTCCACGCCAAGGAAAGTCCCTTCCGCACACGAGACGAAGTCTTCAATCTTGTATCTTCATAGTCCAGGAGTCCGGCTGAAGGTATAGTCCGGCTATCCGAACACCCCCTAATCCAGGACTCCCTCAGTTATCGACCTTTTTTTTTACATACAATCTGAGTGGATAGCTCCTGTGGTCATCATACGTGAGTGGATATATAGGTGGGCTAGGTGGGCAGGCGACAACAATCTAAGTGCTAAAAGAGTTGATCTCGAAAAAAGAGTTGATCCAATGCTTGGTTTTGTTTGGATTTTCCAACTATGACCATTGGATAGAGTGAATCAATGGCTTACGTTCAAAGTTATTCTCATACTATAGAATGGTATAGGAACGTGGAGAGATTTGGTTGATTTTATATCACTGAATAATATAAAATATTATGAGTGCGGACGCTCCACCCCGAGGTTTGTTGCTCCTTCTAGGTTGTCGGGAATCTATGTTCTTCCACTCTTTCGTCCAAGACATGAGCTTTGTTCATTTGCCGACACGCGGGACATCTATATGTCTCCATTTTACAAAATCATACTATATGCCTCCATGACACGCGGGACATCTAGCATCAAGGTGGCATGTCATGTAAGAAAATGGAGATATGCAGTGCGTAAGTGAGTCGTGCACTTCAATGGCACCTAGTACTACTACGCAATATTTTTTCTCCTCGATGGCACGTGAATAGTGCATGTACTCAATGACAGAGCAAGGGATGGTAGCCATGGACATGGTCATCCCTTTTTGAAGAGAGTACTAATGAATAACTTTGATGTGCCCCGTCAACTCGCAGAACGACGAGAAGCTTGCTTATTACACCTTCTCCCTCGCCAACGCGTGCGCGGTGGCTCGCAGCACGAGGAGAAACTTTTGCTTACAAGCGTGGAGGTGCAGCAATTCATTTGGTGTCAGATTGCCAGAAGTACTACTATAGTACCATCATTATTGTTCGACTTCTGGAAGAGGAGAAGATCCAAGCGCAAGGTCACCTACTAACCAAGTATAGTACTACTATAGCCAAAGCTGGTCCACCTTTTTAGAGCATGGTTAATTAATATAGGTGGCTCTTGCAGCGGTACATCATTTAGAGCAAGTACTCTCTTCGTAGGAACAAATGAAGTGAAACAAAAGTTGGAGTGGATGCTAGATTGTCAATTAAAACATGATTACATAGAAAAACATCCTATAGCATTCTATCCTATGAATCAAACGACCAATGTAGGAAAATTATGAGGGGGGTCTCTCCAACAGTGTTCCTCGGCTCGCACCTAGCATCACAGTGGTCGAACTTGGAGTCATTCATCTAGTACACGTGGCATCTCAGATCTGGACACAAGGTGACGCGACCTCTCACTTCCTCCGCCATTTGAAGCGGCGCGTCGGTGGAGGGCTAGCATCCGGATGCTGGCTATACTACTACGGTACTCACACTCCAAGAAGTGACTCGAAAACCATTCATAAATTGAGTCTATGACATGCATTTGCAAATATACCATTCATTACATACAACAAGTCATCAACACACAACGACAACGAGGATAGATGTTGGATTATAGATTATTTCCAACAAAACATTCTAGTAAATACTGAAGTTTTCATCACATAACAAATAACAAGCAATGAAATGAACTTCAACTCAACCAATCCTCGATGTTGGAAACGCTTGCTTTGAACCATAGGTGATCCGGGAAGGGCCAACTATTGTCAATATCGAGAGCAACGCGGGACTGATCATCCAGGCTAAAGCGGCATATATCAGGACCAGGGTAGGGAACCACCACAATGTCCGAGGTATAGATACAGTTGCTTCTCATAAATGGTAGTAATGTAGTGTCAACAGCAGCTGGATCGCCTTTCACCATCATTGGATAGTTTTGTCCAAGGAAGAGTGAGTTTTCTCCAAGACTATCAATACTGAACCAGGGAGAAGGTGTTGGCGCTAGCACACTAGTATCCATCCTGAATACCCTGCAACGGGCGTTGGAAGAGGTCCGGAGAGGGCGACTGTCGGTGTCAAAACCGGCGGATCTCGGGTAGGGGGTCCCGAACTGTGCGTCTAGGCTGGATGGTAACAGGAGGCAAGGGACATGAAGTTTTACCCAGGTTCGGGCCCTCTCGATGGTGGTAAAACCCTACGTCCTGCTTGATTAATATTGATGATATGGGTAGTACAAGAGTAGATCCACCACGAGATCGAAGAGGCTAAACCCTAGAAGCTATCCTACGGTATGATCGTTGTTGTGTATGTTGTTCTACGGACTAAAACCCTCCGGTTTATATAGACACCAGATAGGGTTAGGGTTACATAGAGTCGGTTACAATGGTAGGAGATCTGCATATCTGTATCGCCAAGGAAAGTCCCTCCCAGACACGGGACGAAGTCTTCAATCTTGTATCTTCATAGTCCAGGAGTCCGGCTGAAGGTATAGTCTGGCTATCCGAACACCCCCTAATCCAGGACTCCCTCAGTAGCCCCTGAACTAGGCTTCAATGACGATGAGTCCGGCGCGCAGATTGTCTTCGGCATTGCAAGGCGGGTTCCTCCTCCAAGTACTTCATAGAAGATTTTGAACACAAAGATAGTGTCCGGCTCTGCAAAATAAGTTTCCACATATTGCCATAGAGCGAATAATATTTACACAAATCTAATATGCTGACGTATTCTGTAGCGTGACACACCATGGCCAAGCCTTTATCCAAGTCGTTTCATTATCCCACCTTAGCGCGTCATGCGAGGCGGTTTCCTTGGCACGTCTTGTTAAAGCAGAGATCGTGTCCCCTTATTCCGGGATTCTCATCAATACGGGCGTGGGTAACCCAACCGCGCCATTGATTACGGCGCTTGGAGATAAGCGAGTTTTACCAGGCTGGTGGGGACATGTAGTTGCATCCACCCATATAAGGGGATAAGGATCCACCTTTTCACCTACGCCTTCTTCCTCCTTCGCCTATCCATTCTTGCGCACTCGAGCTCCAGCGCCCAAGTCCGCACTCCCCACCTCAACCTTCTCCAGCCATGTCCGGAGCGGAAGGCAAGTGGATGGTTTCCTCCGTCACGGAGGGACACATCAAAAAGCTGAGGAAGGCCGGATACCTGTCTAACGACATCGCGTACCGGCTTCCCGAAAAGGGGCAGCTCATCCCCACCCCTAGGCCCCATGAGAGGGTGGTGTTCCTCCCCCATTTCCTCCGCGGACTGGGCTTCCCTCTCCACCCATTTGTCCGGGGGCTCATGTTCTACTACGGCCTGGATTTCCATGATCTGGCCCCGAACTTTGTCCTCAACATCTTGGCGTTTATCATCGTGTGCGAGGTTTTCCTCCGCATCCGCCCCCATTTCGGCCTATGGCTCAAGACTTTCAATGTCAAGCCGAAGGTGGTGCATGGCAACCAGGCGGAGTGCGGAGGCGCCATGGTGGGCAAGATGGCCAACGTCCTATGGCTCGAGGGCTCCTTTGTGGAGACCCTGAAGGGGTGGCAATCGGGGTGGTTTTACATCACCGAGACGCGCAACGCCGAATGGGTCGCACCCCCCGAGTTTCGATCCGGACCCCCTACGCGGCTCACCTCCTGGAAGGAGACAGGCCTGTCGTGGGGTAAAAAAGGAGAGCTGAACGGACTCCAAACAAGCGTCCAAACCCTGGTGGACAAGAAGCTCAATCTTGTCAACGTAGTCCAGGTTATGCTCATCCGCTTGATCCTCCCGTGTCAACAATGGGCTTTCAACCTGTGGGAGTTTGACCCGGCGCGACACCAAACTCTGAGCAGGCTCTTCGACACAATGTACGAAGATGCCTGGAAGGTGCTTTTCAAGGGTGCCGAGGCTCCCGCATCCGCTACCGAGGATCGCGGATTCAGTGCGCAGTGTCACGCTCTCGCGGTAAGCTGTTTTTTCCTTTTACAGGGTATCAATTTTTCATAGTTTGACTCCATGCGGGATCTAAGCTCCCTTACCTTTGACAGGATTGACAGGTGATGTCCGGACAGATCAACTGTCCGGCTCCTTTGCCCGAAGGCCCAGAGGACGCTCGCTTGGTGAAGCTGTTGGTTCCGGCACCCTATGTGGTGCTGGAGAAGAAGGCTGCGAAAAAGGCCACGGGGACTCGAAAGAGTGCCCGGCGCCAGGAGGTGTCGGATCCATCATCCGACGGTTCCGAGGCGCATTCCTCCCGTGAAGACGAGGAGGAAGAAGAAGAGACCTCTCCCCCTCCAGCGGGAGGAGAGAAGAAAAGGAAGGCCGCCCTCTCTGGGGAGGCCGGAGGGTCCAAGAAGGGGAAAACCCTTCCTCCGGACTACTACACCGACGATGGCGGAGAGGAGTGGCTGCCCAGGGCCAAGCCCCTGGCAAAATCGTAAGTATCCGGATACCAGAGTAATTCATAGTATTCGTTTATTGCACAACTTTCCCTTACGTCGAATATGTTTATGCAGCCCACCCAAAGACCGGCTCGACGCGTCGTCGAGCGGCTCACTGGACTCGTCGGATGTGAACTCGCTTCCGACGGCTTCCTCCCCCCGCCCTACGGATGACACCGAAGTGTTGTCCCAACAGGTTCCAAGCCGGGAGGAGGTGGTCCTGGAGGCACCGCAAGGCGACCTCCCGGACTCCAGGAGTAAAGGGGATGAAACCCCCCAGGGCTCCAAGTCCGGCTCTAGGCCGGACACTACTCCAGAACCTTCAAAGATTCCAGACTCCGGCGGGCGACCTCCTTCCAAGAGGAGCCAGCCCACTGTGCCGACGACCCCCGTCCAACCGGAGGCGCCGGACAATCTGTTGGAGGCGGTCCAAGGCACCTCCATCGACGAGGGGCACCGCACTATTATGAGTGCGGTGATCCAGAAGGTTCAGTCCGCCAAGAGCGGACTGACTGAAGCTTGTACTAGCCTTTTAACAGGCTTTGAGGTAAGTAAAGAATGTGTAAATAATATTACCGCATAGACAGTAGCCCCTGATGCTCTGTTTGGCGTTCGGGAAGAAAGGCCGAATAGAGGATCAAATAAAATTCACAGGAGTCTAACAAAAAGGAGTCAATATGTGTATGCAGGCTTCTCTGCTTGCGTCCGCCGCACTGACTACGGAAGTGGACACGCTAAAGCAGAACCTCGAGCGGTCCGAGCAAGAGCTCGGGCGTGCCAAGAAGCAGCTCGAGGACAATGAAGGTAAGAAATACCTTGTTTAAATATATATATAAAAAGGTGCAATTGCAAAAAATGACAAGATTATCGTGGCTATTATAGGGGCCATGTCTGAGGTGGCGACCCTTAAGCAAGCGTTGGTCGAGGCCGAGAAGAGGGCGGCCACGGAGCACACCGAGCGGGAGAAGTATGAGGCCGAGGTTGGCAAGGTGCGGCAAGAGCTCCAGGCTCTCATGGAAAAACATGAGAGTTTGGAGCTTGACTCAAAGACGCGAGCGTCCGAGCTCGCGTTGGCTATTGAAAATGCAAGTCTGCCAAGGCCGAATCCCAGAAGACCCTCCAGGAGTTGGACGAGGTGAAGAAGATAGCGGCGGGTAAGGCATTCTTTATGCAAAGCAAACACATAAACGTGAGTTACTTGTTAATTACCCGAATCCGGAGCTCTCCAGGAGCGTTCACAGATCTTCCCTGGAGTGTGTCCGATGCCACCGCATTCTATCGAGCCGAGGAGGGCAGCTCGACAGAGAAGGTGTTCTGGTCTCAGTATGCTGAGTCCGGACACCCCGTGCCCCTGAGCGACCAGCTGAAGCAACTGGTCGAGCTCCACAAGGCGGTCGAACAGGCCATGAAGGGCCTCATAGTTCGGCTGTGGCCTGGAGGGGCTCTGCCTGGGAGCTATTTCGGGCTGGTGCGGCGGCTGGTGGAGGCATGTCCAAGGCTCGAAGTCATCAAGCGCTCCGTCTGCATTGAAGGTGCCCGTAGGGCCCTTGCCCGTGCTAAGTTGCACTGGGGCAAGCTGGATGCTGAGAAGCTTGTGAAGGACGGGCCACCGCCGGGGAAAGAGCATCGCAAGCCCGAGAATTACTATAAGGATGTTCTAAAGGGTGCCTGTCTTGTGGCGGATGAATGTTCTAGGGATGTAATTTTTGAGTGAAACTTGCTCGTTTTGTCCTGTGCGCTGAAAACTTGTTCATATGCGCTAAGCAATGCTGTTGGAATTTAAAATATTACCTTCTGTGCGGCTGTTTATCAATTCTGAGAGATGGCGAGTCGTCGGCTTCTGCCCCTGTGCCGCTAGTGCTAGGGTGTTTGGGGATAAACCTGAGCGCTCTTTTTCCCATGTTTGGGTCCTTCGAGGGAGGCGCTCAGCCCAACGAACAAGGCAATCGGACTATAATGTGTGAACACTCTCACTTAGCCATAGAATTCTATAATTTTAAATTTCGGCGAAGCCCCTGGTATTCGGAAGACCGAGTTCGGGGCGCTATCCACGCCTTGGCCGGACAGAGCCGGCTCCTCGCCCTAAGCGGCATAAGTCTTTAGGGACTCGAAAAACCTCTCGAACAGCGACCAGCTCTCGCTTCATCATGACAGTTAGTTTTAGCTTTCTCCATTGAGGTGCTCGACCCAACTCAACTGGGGCACAATCGCAGTGGTTCTCCTAGTGCTACCTTAGCCGATATAGCGGAACGTAAGGCACCAAAACATAGGAGTCGGGCAAACCCAACTATTGACCCAAGGCATGATTCGGAGCCGATGCATATAATGCTATAAGTTCGGGGTGCCGCACTTGTTAAAGTGTTCGGACTTCTCACACCATATTGAGATGTACTAAAGCCCCTGGCGTATTTTGGCCGTACCAACGTGTACGGGTGCAACATGTCGTTAAGGAACATATAAAAAAAGGTAATGCAAAAATAGACGAAAGCTATGCATTGTTTATTAAAAAGGGCTGCGATCAAAGCAGAACGATACAAATAATGCGATAAGTGAAAGGTTGGACTAGTTAACATGTCCGTTCCAGGGGCAAGCTGCGGAATAGTATGCGGAACAGGTATACTGCTTGTGATAGAGACCACCTGGGAGTTCCGTAATGCGGCATGGCTTGTCTGCTTCTCTGGTTCTTGCATCGTTTGTGCGGCAATTGAACTGCCGAACAGGCCTTCCGAAGGATGGAGTCCTGAACGTAAGAGAAAATTAAAAAATCGGCAGCCCCTGGTACGGTTTAAGCCGTGTTTCGGGCGTGCCGTGATGGTGCCCCTCCCCCTGTACCAATGGTATCTCTAGAGTGTAGTTATGTACACGAAGTATTGGTGTCGCCTTTTTGCGAGGGTTGGGGTTGGGGCCGCATTGCTACGCCTGCTCGAATCGTGCCAGGCAGTCTTGTTGTAGGTTACTCCGGGCGTGCTTGACGGTGTCCGGTCGTTTAGTGGCCGGACTGGAGAACTGCCTGGAGAGGCTGCTTTGTACTTCCGCTGCAAGGGCCGCCGTGTGCTCCTCCGTTCGGAGGGAGCGTTCGGTGTTTCCATTGACCGTAATTACTCTCCGAGGGCCTGACATCTTGAGCTTAAGGTATGCGTAGTGCGGTACCGCATTGAACTTGGTGAATGCGGTTCGCCCGAGCAGTGTGTGATAACCAGTGCGGAACGGGACTATGTCGAAGATTAACTCCTCGCTTCGAAAATTATGTGGAGATCCGAAGACCACTTCAAGTGTGACTGAGCCTGTACAGTTGGCCTCTACACCTGGTATTACGCCTTTAAAGGTCATTTTGGTGGGCTTAATCCTCGAGGGATCTATGCCCATTTTCCGCACTGTATCCTGGTAAAGCAGGTTCAGGCTACTGCCGCCGTCCATAAGGACTCTAGTGAGATCAAATTCGGCAATAATTGGGTCTAGAACCAATGCGGCGAATCCGCCATGACGGATGCTAGTGGGATGGTCCCTTCGATCAAAGGTAATCTGGCAGGAGGACCATGGGTTGAACTTTGGGGCGACTGGCTCTACCGCATATACGTCCCTTAACGCGCGCTTCTGCTCCCTTTTGGGGACGTGGGTTGCGTATATCATGTTCACCATCCGCACTTGTGGGGGAAACCCCTTCTATCCACTATTGTTTGGCGGTCGGGGCTCCTCGTCGTCATCGCTATGCAGCCCCTTGTCTTCATTTTCGGCGTTTAACTTGCCTGCCTGCTTGAACACCCAACAATCCCTGTTGGTGTGATTGGCTGGCTTTTCGGGGGTGCCATGTATCTGGCACAAGCGGTCGAGTATTCGGTCCAAACTGGATGGCCCCCTAGGATTCCTTTTGAATGGCTTTTTCCGCTGACCGGATTTAGAGCCTCTGAATCCGGCATTACCTGCCGTATCCTCAGCATTGTCGCCGTTAATGCGGCGCTTCTGCTTGTTGCGACACGACCTGCCACTACTGTCCCTGGTGTCCGAATTACTAGGGTTCTTGGTCATATTGTTGCTACGAGCAAGCCAGCTGTCTTCTCCCGCGCAAAAGCGGGTCATGAGTGTCATGAGTGCTGCCATAGATTTCGGCTTTTCCTGTCCAAGGTGCCAGGCCAGCCACTTGTCACGGATATTGTGCTTGAAGGCTGCTAGGGCCTCAACGTCCGGACAGTCGACTATTTGATTTTTCTTTGTTAGGAACCGTGTCCAGAATTTCCTGGCCGATTCCTCTGGCTGCTGAATTACATGACTTAGGTCATCGGCGTCTGGGGGTCGCACATAAGTGCCCTAGAAATTGTCGAGGAATGCGGCTTCTAGGTCCTCCCAACAACTGATTGATCCTGTTGGCAAGCTGTTAAGCCAATGCCGAGCTGGTCCTTTAAGCTTGAGTGGGAGGTATTTGATGGCGTGGAAATCATTGCCGCGGGCCATGTGGATATGAAGGAGATAATCCTCGATCCATACCACACGATCTGTTGTGCCATCATATGATTCGATGTTTACGAGTTTGAAACCCTCGGGGATTTGATGATCCATTATTTCGTCTGTGAAGCATAGTGGGTGTGCGGCGCCTCTGTACTGGGCTATATCATGACGTAGCTCCGATGAGCTTTGTCTACTGTGTTCGGCCATGCCGAATTTGTGGCCGGCGTGACGGTTACCGTCTCGAGCCGTGGGGCGCCCCCGCGATCCGTAGATCGATCTTGTTTGCCTTGCCTTGTCCTCCAACATATCTCGTAAGTCCGGTGCATATTCCCGTGCCTTGGTACGGGGTGCGGCTTGAGTGGAGGGCCGAGAAGCCTCTCTGTCGCGGCCATGAGGTGGCCGGTCGGCCGCATCAAGTGCTTCCTCCTCTAATCAGGGTAGCAACCTGCGCTTTGGGTAGCTCTTGGAGGGGCGTTCGAGTTTATGCTCTTCGGCCGCAAGGACTTCAGTCCATCTGTCGACTAGCAAATCTTGATCAGCTCTGAGCTGTTGCTGTTTTTTCTTGAGGCTTCTTGCCGTGGCCATAAGCCTGCATTGAAAACGCTCTTGCTCGACGGGATCCTCTGGCACGACGAATTCGTCGTCGTCGAGGCTTGCCTCGTCCTCGGAGGGAGGCATATAATTATCGTCCTCGACCTCTCTGTCTGCCGCTCTCTCATGAGGGCTGGTTTCTCCATCCTCCTGTGCTAATTCTTGCTGGAGGGGGTTTTCTTCGGCACTTTCCGGAGTATTATTATCTCTTGTGCTGGAATCACCGTATTTTTTTGGCGGGATTTTGAGCGGCGCCGCTGATGCCGGCGCTTAGGCTGTTTCTTGGAGGGGTCATCCTCCGCTGTTCCATCGCCATCTCCTTCTTTTGGGGTGTCCACCATGTATATGTCATATGACGAGGTGGCTTTCTAGGGCCTGATAGGCGCTGGTTCTTCATCATCTCCTTCATCGACATTCATACCGTCGATGTCTTCGGAGTCGAGGTCGAGCATGTCGTTTAAGTCGTCGACAGTGGCTACAAAGTGGGTGGTGGGTGGGCTTTGAATTTCTTCATCGTCCGAATCCCAACCTTGCTGACCGTAGTCCGGCTAGGGCTCTCCTGATAAAGAGAGAGACTTCAGTGTCTTCAGGATATTGTCGAAAGGCGAGTGCTGAAAGATGTCCGCAGCAGTAAACTCCATGATCGGCGCCCAATCGGATTCGATCGGCAGGGGCGCGGAGGGTTCGGAGTCCAGAGAGGAGTCCGGCTCCTTGGAGTCACGAGTCTTGCAGAGTACGGGGCTGGTGTTCGGCTCAATCGCCGTTGAGATCGCAGCCCCCGAGGTGGCATCCAACCGCCCATCCTCGATCGGCGCAGTTGGCTCCGAATTAAGGGTCAAAGATGATGCGGGTGCGGCCTCCAGGGCACTGTTCGGCGGCAGAGCTAGATCATGCTCGTCGGGACAGTGCGGCGCGCTTGGCAGTGGCTCGAATCAGTCGAAGATCAAGTCCCCGGGAATGTCAGCCGTGTAGTTTAAACTTCCAAATCTGACCTGACGGCCAGGGGCGTAGCTTTCGATCTGCTCCAGACGGCCAAGTGAATTGGCCCGCAGTGCGAAGCCGCCGAAGACGAAGATCTGTCCGGGGAGGAAGATCTCACCCTGGACTGCTTCGCTATTGATGATCGTAGGAGCCATCGATCCTGACGGCGACGACACAGAGGAACTCTCAATGAAAGCACCAATGCCGGTGTCAAAACCGGCGGATCTCGGGTAGGGGGTCCCGAACTATGCGTCTAGGCTGGATGGTAACAGGAGGCAAGGGACACGAAGTTTTACCCAAGTTCGGGCCCTCTCGATGGAGGTAAAACCCTATGTCCTGCTTGATTAATATTGATGATATGGGTAGTACAAGAGTAGATCTACCACGAGATCAAAGAGGCTAAACCCTAGAAGCTAGCCTACGGTATGATCGTTGTTGTGTATGTTGTCCTACGGACTAAAACCCTCCGGTTTATATAGACACCGGATAGGGTTAGGGTTACATAGAGTCGGTTACAATGGTAGGAGATCTGCATATCCGTATCGCCAAGCTTGCCTTCCACGCCAAGGAAAGTCCCTCCCGGACACGGGACGAAGTCTTCAATCTTGTATCTTCATAGTTCAGGAGTCCGGCTGAAGGTATAGTCCGGCTATCCGAACACCCCCTAATCCAGGACTCCCTCAGTTATCGACCTTTTTTTTACATACAATCTGAGTGGATAGCTCCTGTGGTCATCATACGTGAGTGGATATATAGGTGGGCTAGGTGGGCAGGCGACAACAATCTAAGTGCTAAAAGAGTTGATCTCGAAAAAAGAGTTGATCCAATGCTTGGTTTTGTTTGGATTTTCCAACTATGACCATTGTATACAGACAAGAAGAGGCGATCCATCAGAATTAGTTGCCAGGCGCCACTGAGTATATAAGTTCTGCCCGTCCTCATGCTCGTGATCACCACCATCGTCATCTCCCCCTTGGTTATAAAGTATTTCAAGTATAGATGGTGGAATGTTCACAGGACCTTGGAAACACAAGAAGAAGGTTAATTAGTAAAGGGAAACTTGCTAACCCGCATGCATGTGGATGAAATAATTATAATTACGGTGGAAGACAAACGTACCAAAACTACGAGGATCCCATGCAAAAACAGTGCCACGAGTGGTGGCAGCAAACACAAGACCCTCGTATTCAATTGCATCACAGTACTCATCCATGTACAGAAACTGATTTTTGAGCAATATCCATCAAGTCGAACCACGAAGGACGGCAATAAGCTTGTCGAAGATAGCAACAACTTGATAGTTCTTGTAATTCAAAGAGCGGCTGGGAACTCGACAAATTGCTATCTTCCATAGACGACAGTTGTCGGTGTCAAAACCGGTGGATCTCGGGTAGGGGGTCCCGAACTGTGCGTCTAAGGCGGATGGTAACAGGAGGCAGGGAACACGATGTTTACCCAGGTTTGGGCCCTCTTGATGGAGGTAATACCCTATGTCCTGCTTGATTGTTCTTGATGATATGAGTATTACAAGAGTTGATCTACCACGAGATCGTAGAGGCTAAACCCTAGAAGCTAGCCTATGGTATGATTGTATGTTGTCCTACAGACTAAACCCTCCGGTTTATATAGACACCGGAGGGGGCTAGGGTTACACAGAGTCAGTTACAAGGGAGGAGATCTACATATCCGTATTGCCTAGCTTGCCTTCCACGCCAAGGAGAGTCCCATCCGGACACGGGACGAAGTCTTCAATCTTGTATCTTCATAGTCCAACAGTCCGGCCAAAGGATATAGTCCGGTTGTCCGGAGATCCCCTAATCCAGGACTCCCTAAGTAGCCCCTGAACCAGGCTTCTGCATTGCAAGGCGGGTTCCTCCTATGAATATTCCCCGGAAGGCTTTGGACCCAAGGATAATGTCCGGCTCTGCAAAACAATTTCCACATACCACCATAGAGAGAATAATATTTCCACAAATCTAATCTGTTGACGTGTTTTGACAGCACGATGTTATGTCATGGCCCGGTCATTATCCGAACTGTTTTCCCAACCAGCGCTAGGTACATATTGCGAGCCGGTTTTCTTGACACGTCTTGTCGAAGCAGATATCTTGTCCCCCTTATTACGGGATTCTCATCAATACGGACGTGGGTAACCCACTCGTGCCCGTTGGTATGACTCCTCGATTTTAGGCGAGTCCAAAACGGCCGCGAGGAGGACGCTTGACACTCACCCTCTTTATAAAGAGGCCAAGACCTGTCCTTTTTTCCTCTCGTGCTCAATCGAATCCTTCCTCCGCCTAGAGTTCCAACACCCTAGACTCAGGTCACGTGCTTCGGACCTTCAACCATGTCCGGATCCAACCTCCAAGGTCGGTGGATGCCTTCCTCTGTCACAAAGGAGGACATCAAAAAGCTGAGAGAGGCCAGATATCTGACCACCGAAATTTCGCACAGGCTGCCTGCCCGAGGGCAGGTCATCCCTACTCCCGAACCCAACGAGAGTGTTGTGTTCATCTCTCACTTCCTCCGAGGACTAGGCCTCGCTCTGGATCCCTTTGTTAGGGGGCTCATGTTCTATTATGGGCTAGATTTCCATGATCTGGCCCCGGATTCCCTCCTTCACATCTTGTCGTTCATCGTCGTATGTGAGGCCTTCCTTCGCATAACCCCTCACTTCGGCCTGTGGCTCAAGACCTTCAATGTGAAGCCGAAGACGATCGAGGGGCGGCACGCAGAGTGCGGAGGCGCTGTAATAAGCAAAAGCACTGACGCTCCATGGCCAGAGGGTTCCTTCCCAGAGGTGTCCAGTTTGTGGCAGCGGGAGTGGTTTTATATCACAGCTCCACGAAGTGCCAAGTGGGTAGCCTCCCCAGCCTTTCGCTTGGGTCCCCCACCACAACTGGCATCATGCATCAGTAGGGGCCTGAGCTGGGGTCCAGCAAAGGAAATGCTGGTATTGCAGAGCCGCATTCGAGATCTCTTTGAGAGAGATTTCAGCCTCGTTATGGTAATGCAAGTTATGCTAGTTCGTCGAGTCCAGCCTTGCAAACGTCGACCCCTCCGTATGTGGGAATTCAACTCGGAAGGACCGCGAACTATCCAGCACTTCCTCGGCATGACGCTCGAGGAGATGTACAAATTGTTCTTCGGACCCCAAATAGAGTGTCCGGATACCACCGAGGATGCGGGTCTGAGCTGCAACCGCCCTGATACCCAAATAAGTAATTCCATGACTAAACACGCCATCTTTTTATTTATCATGACATCATTCTGAAAAGTCACTCTTTGACCAGGACTGGATAGCAAAGGCAAAGATGATCAGGTGTTCGGCCCCCCTTCCCGAAGGCTTGGCCAATCCGGTACTGGACAGAATGCTCGAGCCAGCGCCTTATCAGGTGCCCTCAAAGGAAGATGGAGGGGGGAATAAAGAGGCCACAAGCGGGGGAATTAGCACCTCCGCGAAGGAGGATAACCAGGGAGAAGAATCTGACATTCCCTCTCCCCGAGGAAGGAAGAGGACCACGTCTGAAGATCCGGAAACAAAGGCTTCCAAACGGGGGAAGAAATCCTCACCAGAGGGTCCTGCTTCGGAGGGTATTCTTGCCGCACAATGTCCGCAAGAGGATCAGCCCTCTACCGAGCTGTAAGTAATCAAAAAGCACTTTAATAGTGAAAATATCCTACCTTACTTCCGAAGACAATAACTGAAGCTTAAATCTTGTAGTTCGAATCGTAGCCCTTCTCGACAGAGCTCGTCTTCGGGGGATCTTCTTTCGGAGATGATGGAGAGTGAAACACCTCCCCCTGCCACCCCGCCTCATGAGGCGGGCGACCCTGAAGTGTCGCCGCGGAGGGTTTCTACTGATCCGCCAAGCCCAGAGGGTAATCCTTTGGCTACCCGGAGTCCTCAGTATTCGGCAACTAAAGAGAGCAATAGAAAGAGTCTGGAACCGTACAGTGTGCGGTCGGACGCACTGAAGGATCTTCTGGAGCAAGCGGCCATCTCAGAAGCGCATCATACGCTAATGGGTACGGTAATTGAAAGGATTTCATCCGCTGAAAGCGGATTGCATGAAGCTTTTATGAGTCTGCTGAAAGGCTTTGAGGTACGTGTAATAGTGTATGTTTTTGATAGTACCACACACGTTAGGTGTGCCCTATGCAGATAGTAGTCCGTGAGACTCTGGTTGTCGTCGAAAACGGTGGCAAACAGAGGATCATAGTCCCAGGTAATAACCAGACCGCCTTTATGTGCAGGTGGCTGAAGCTCCGGTGGCTAGCCGGACTGATGAGTTTGCCGAGCTAAAGCGGCAACTTGATGCGGCAGATGCCGACATCGTGCTTGTCAACAAGCGGCTTCACGAGGCACAGGGTAAGTGATTTCTCTAGTGATCAACACATAGTAAGAGGAGCATGATGCCAGTATCTTTAATATGTTGTGCCTGCAGTGGAGCTGCCACCATGGAGACCCTCCGGGCGGAACTTGCCCGAGCCAAGGAACAAGCAAGAAATAGTGATGCGGCCGCTCTAAAGGCGGTCGAAGAGCTGAGGGCCGAACAGGCCGCGCACGGCCAGAGCAAGGAAAGAATAGCCAAGATGGCCGTTGAGTTAAAGGATGCCGCTGACCGTTACAAGCTTCTTGAAGAAGAAAGCCGTGTGAAGGCGGTGGACTTGGAGAAGGCCATGGTAGCAGCCAAGGAAGCCCGCTCGAAAATACGAGCGACGAAGGAGGAGCTGCATCAAGCTGGAGATATCGCAGCTGGGGAGCCCTTTTTGTTGCGGACTAAGTTCGGAGGTCCGAAGTATGCACCTCTTGATCAACTATGGAGTTCTGCATACTCATACGTGGATTTGGCAGCAAGTGTTGCTGATGCGGTCGAGTACTTCAAGGATCAAAAAGATCGTGAAGTGGAGAGGCTGTTCTGGTCACTGTTCCATGCTCCAGTGTGTCTGCTGCTGTTGAATGAGCGGATGGCCGAGTGGGCCGAGCTCCATAGGTTGTCCGGACTTGCCATGAGGTCTGTTGTGGATCATCTATGGCCGGAAGGGCCAAGGCCGAATAGTTACTTTAGTTTAGTGCAACAATTCCTTGGTGATGTGCCGCACATCGACGCTATGAAGAGGTTGGCATGCATAGAGGGTGCGCGGATGGCACTTGCCCATGTCAAGACATACTCGGCAGATATGGAGGCCACCGCTATTGCAACACCGAGTTCGGCCGTGGGCCGAGTAGCTGTCGAGCACTACTTTGAAGAGGTCCTTGAAGGCGCTCGTTTGATAGAGGCGCAGTGCTCGAAGAATATTATGTTCTAGTGACATGTTCTCCCATTGTAAAAACAATGTTTTATTGAGTTATCAAGGCTATGTTTATACTTTTGCCTGAAAGTATTATGATGCCTCTTGTGCGGCCATTTATGTATATATGTATATAACCTGAAAGTTTGCAGTCGTCGGCTTCCGCCCCCATGCATATAATGCGGGGGTGTTCACAAAAAATGCGTATTCACACTTGATCCAACGTCTTGGTCCATTAAGGAGGTGGTAGCACAGCGAACGAGGCAATCGGACTATATTGCTTTAACACTTTCACTTAGCCATAGGAGTTTGACGGTGGGGCTACTATATAGCCCCTGGTACTTCTGCGCTCGTCCGAATACGGGGCGCGTACATACATGACCGGGAAACGTCCCTTCGTTAATGCGGAGGAATCCCGAAGATTCTGTTGAATCATCGAGTGGCTGACCAGTCTCGCGTTGTATCATGACAGTCAGTTTTTGGCTTTCTCTACTGAGGTGCTCATCCGGATGAACCAGGGCACAATCGCAGTAGTTCTCCCAGTGCTACCTTAGCCAATATAGCGGAACGTAAGGTACCAAAACATGGGAGCTGGGAAAACCCAACATTTGACCAAAGACATGATTCAGAGCTAATGCATATAAGGCCAAACTCGCGACGCCGAACACTCCCTAAGGTATTCAGTCTTTATAACATATGTCGGGCTGAACAATGCCCTTAATAATAAACCCCGAGTGTCCAGGTACGTGCAATATGCTGACATGGCCACATGCCAAGAACTTCAGTATCCTTTTAGGTTGTATTGAGTATCCGGAGGATGTGAACAACAAGAGACAATAAAAAAGGTTTACACAGGGTCTTAATCTGAAAAGAAACCTTTGAGCGGGTCCCTACTGCACGTCTGCGCCTGTGTCTCCGTTGTGCCGTGTCCTGGACGGGTGTAGCACGATTGTCATCTGTAAAAGAGAAGAACTTAGGTGAAAGTTGCCGTGCCAAAAAATTGGTTATTACCAATAAACCGTTAAAATTCAAGATAAGTCAAGTTGAGCCGAGCTAGCCCTGATTACATGCGGGAAGCCCCTGGTACCGTTTATGAGGGTTTAACCATCAAACCAATCTCATGTATTTGTAGTGATGCGCCGGACTCGTCTAACCGTGTCCGTGGTCTTGACGACCTGTCGGTTATTCTGGTTGTTGAGGCCGTCTAGTGCTCGGCTGTTAAAGCCGCCGCACATTCTTCCGCGTGTAGAGAACGCTCAATATTTCCGCTAATGGTGATGGTGCCACGTGGACCGGGCATCTTAAGCTTGAGAGAAGCGTAATGCGGTACTGCATTAAAACGAGCGAAAGCCGCTCTTCCAAGTAGTGCTTGATAGCCACTCAGCGATGTAGAAAGTTAGCTTTTCGCTTCGGAAGTTGTTGGAAGAACCAAATACAACCTCTAGCAATAGAGAGCCCGTACAGCGGGCCTCTTGGACTGGTATTACTCCCTTGAAGGTAGTATTACTGTGGCTTATTTGTGTCGGGTCTATCCCCATTTTGCGGACTGTGTCCTGATATATCAGATTTAGACCACTGCCGCCGTCCATAAGGACTCGTGTGAGATGATATCCGTTTATTATTGGGTCTAACACCAAGGGAGCCAATCCTTCATGCCGGATGCTTGCCGTGTGATCCCCGTGATCAAAGGTGATCGGGCAGGCCAACCAGGGTTTGAACCTAGGGGTGACGGGCTCGATGGTGCGTGTGTCTCGGAGTGCATATTTGCTTCTCCTCTTCGTCACATGAATCATGTTTACTGTTTTGACCTCTGGTGGGAATTTTTTCTGTCCTCCAGTGCTTTGCTGGCGAGGTTCGTCCTCGTCTTCGCTTGGTTTCTCCCCCCACTTGTGTTCGGCGTTTTGCTTACCGGCCTGCTTGAAGACCCAACATTCTCTGTGGGTGTGATTTGCAGGTTTATCGGGGGTGCCATGAATCTGACATAGTTTGTCAAGAATCTTGTTTAGGCCAGACGGTCCGTCTCTGCTGCCTTCGAAAGGCTTTTTCCACTGACCTGGTCGAGAGCCCCTGAATCCGGCATTGACTGCCATATTATCTGGGCTATCTTCTTTATTTCGACGCTTGTTTTTATTGCGTCGTGGTTTTCCATTGCCATCCCTGACTTCGGATGTGCTTGGGTCATTGGTGCTACTGCGGGCTAACCAGCTATCTTCGCCCACGCAAAAGCGGGTCACGAGGCTTGTTAAGGTTGCCATTGTTCTCGGTTTTTCTTGGCCGAGGTGTCTGGCAAGCCACTCGTCTCGGACGCTGTGTTTGAAAGTTGCTAAGGCTTCGGCATCCGGACAGTCGACGATTTGGTTCTTCTTAGTGAGAAACCTGTTCCAAAGCTTTTGGGTGGACTCTCCGGGCTGTTGAATTATATGGCTTAGATCGTCTGCAGCCGGAGGTCGGACATAGGTCCCTTGAAAATTAGCCCGAAAAGCGTCCTCGAGCTCCTCCCAACTTCCAATTGAGTTTTCGGGGAGGCTTTTCAGCCAGTGCCAAGATGGTCCTTTAAGCTTAAGGGGCAAGTATTTGATGGCATGGAGATCGTCTCCGCGAGCCATATGGATATGGAGGATAAAGTCCTCTATCCAGACCACAGGGACTGTGGTCCCGTCATACACCTGTTTGTTCACTGGTTTGAATCCTTCTGGGAATTCATGGTCCAGCACCTCATCGGTGAAACATAGGGGGGGTGTGGAACCCCTGTATTGGGATGTGCCATGGCGTTTGGACGGTTGTAGTATTCGGTTTTGATTTTGTGCCGGTGCGCACTTCCTACATCCATAGATGGATCTGGTCGTACCGGACTTTTGGCGCAAGTCCTCATGTAGATCGTGTGTTGACTTATGTGCGACTTTGTTAGCCGCTCTATTGCGGTCACAAGGTGGTGGATCCGGCCGGTTGGCCGTTTCATTTTTTGGCTGTGTGGGCTTTAAGGCCTCATCATCGAATTTAGGTAATAGCTTGCGCTTTGGATAGCTCTTTGTGTGGTAACCTCCACCGTACTTTGCTTCATTGTCAAACACTTTGTTCCACCTGCTGTTGAGCGTATTTTGTGCGGCCTTAAGCCTTTGCTTCTGTTTCTTTAGACTTCTCGCTGTGGCAATAAGCCTTCTGAGGAGGTTCTCTTGCTCCAAGTGCGTTTCCGGGATGATGTGTGCATCTTCGTCCAGACTATTTTCCTCCCCAGAGGGGGTTTGATGAGGTTTATCCTCGGCGTTGTCGTGTTCGGATGTCGGATCCGCACTATGTTCGCCGCTTGCAGCTTCATCGTGCTCTGCCGCCGGGGCAATGTGGTCGTCGTTTCCTCTAGAGTCGACTGGAGTGTTATTTTCTCTTGCGCTGTTATCGCTGTTTTTGCTATGGCAGGACTTAGAGCGGCGCCGCTGATGTCGGCGCTTGGGTTGCTTCTTGGAGGAGCCATCCTCCGCTGTCTCTTCGCCATTGCCTTCTTTGGGTGTATCCAGCATGTATATGTCATGTGATGAAGTGGTTGTCCGACGCCCTGTGGGTGCCGGTTCCTGTTCGTCTCCTGCATCTTCGTCCATGCCGTCGATGTCTTCGGAGTCGAAGTTGAGCATGTCGGTTAAGTCGTCGACATTGGCTACTAAGTGGGTGGTGGGTGGGTAGCGAATTTCTTCGTCGTCCGCATCCCATTCTGGCCAGACATAGTTCGGCCAAGGTTCTCCTGACATGGAGAGAAACCTTAATGAATTTAGCACATCGCCGAAAGGCGAGTGCTGAAAGATATCCGCGGAGGTGAACTCCATGATCGGCGCCCAGTCGGATTCGATAGGCACGGATGCAGGCGACTCGGAGTCCGTAGCGAGAGACGAATCCAGTGGTCCGGCGACATGGCTCTCATAAGGGGTGAAGTCAGTATCCGGCTCCATCGCCACTGAGAATGAGGCCCCCACGGCGGGGTCTATCCCTCCGTCCCTGGATGGCGCAATTTGCTCCGGATTGAAGGCCAGAGTAGTTGTAGATGCGATCTCCCGAACACTGTCTGACGGCAGAGTTACGTCGTGCTCGTCGTGACTGTGCGGCGCACCTGACACGGGCTCGAATCCGTCGAAGATCAAATCTCCGTGGATGTCGGCAGTGCAGTTTAAGTTTCCGAACCTGACCTGATGGCCAGGGGCGTAGCTCTCGATCTGCTCCAGATGGCCAAGCAAATTGGCCCGCAATGCGAAGCCGCCGAATATGAAGATCTGTCCTGGGAGGAAAACCTCACCCTGGACCACATCGTTACCGATGATCGAAGGAGCCATCAAGCCTTATGGTGACGGCACAGTGGAACTCTCAATGAAAGAACCAATGTCGGTGTCAAAACCGGCGGATCTTGGGTAGGGGGTCCCGAACTGTGTGTCTAAGGCGGATGGTAATAGGAGGCAGGGAACCCGATGTTTACCTAGGTTCGGGCCCTCTTGATGGAGGTAATACCCTACGTCCTGCTTGATTGTTCTTGATGATATGAGTATTACAAGAGTTGATCTACCATGAGATCATAGAGGCTAAACCCTAGAAGCTAGCCTATGGTATGATTGTATGTTGTCCTACAGACTAAACCCTCCGGTTTATATAGACATCGGAGGGGGCTAGGGTTACACAGAGTCGGTTATAAGGGAGGAGATCTACATATCTGTATTGCCTAGCTTGCCTTCCACACCAAGGAGAGTCCCATCTGGACACGGGACGAAGTCTTCAATCTTATATCTTCATAGTCCAACAGTCCGGCCAAAGGATATAGTCCGGCTGTCTGGAGACCCCCTAATCCAGGACTCCCTCAATAGTCACCATGATCATATTTGAACGTACGTAGATCATCTGTGTGCTCAACCTCAGGGCACTCAAAGATTTTTGGAAGTGGAATCCGCTGACGAGTGTACACATTCACAAGTTCCCACTCGCAATTGTACCCAATATAAACAACCCAATCTCCATTTGCGCCAGCCCAGGCCTTACCCTGAAGTGATGTCATCTTGACATCACACGTATTGTTATCAAGCAGCATCAACTTGCACAAGGCGAGGCCTCCATCGTCTGCGCCCATGCGAATAGGCTTATAGCGAAGAAGATAAGGGAGATCAAACCACTCCTGGACCCTTGAGTTCCTTGTAATGATGTTATTAGTTGAGTCAAGAATGGTCTTGAACGAACCTGCCATGCTAGCCGAGGTGATGACGTCGCACCGATCAATGAGTTCCCCCACCACGTCATGTTGCAGGTCGGGGCAAGAATAACGGGGTCGTTTCTGGCTTGTTCCCTTCATGGAGAAGATGACCGAACAATGGCAGAAGGAAGGGTGAAGGCAAATGGAGGAGGAAGGAAGAGCATGCGACAGCAGTTCCAAATCGAGAGGGAAAGGCGAAGACTCGGTGGAGGGTTGCTAGTTTTCCACTGTACACGAAGTGGCGCCCCGGCCTACACGTCCTTTCGGAAAGTGTACAAAAGGACTCGCTGTCGTCTCACTGACATGTTGGAACGGGACCACATGTAAACGAAACATGGTGTGTAAGTTCTCGTGCAAAATGTGATCTGGCCGCGTTGTCCCGAGGTGCCGCATTAGTTATCGACCTTTATTTTTTTAATGGCATGCCATTCAATTTTGAAGCACGACTAACTGGTACTCTATGCAGAGAAAATATAAACTACTCTACCACTACTCCACCTCTAGTACTGGTAGTATAAAAAAGATATATAGGCTGGAGCTTCAGAGCTTTCTTGCTAAGGGTTGCCCACTTGCTTCTCACACTATCACCCTCTCTCCAGATCTAAAAAAGATGGTCTCTCTCTCTCTCCCTCCTTACCGGTGGTCACAGACCCGCCGGGGAAGAAAAGGACGTGCAGCGTTGACGCACTCGTCGGTGGCGAGCGAGGTCACGCACTGATGACAAGGCCGTTCTCTCAGACCTAGCGCCCGGGCGGGATGGCCTCCATCCCCAAGCTCACTATCGTAGTGCATGCGAAGGACGACAACCATGAGCGAAGCCACTTCCCGCCGACCCTCGGGTATGCTACCTCTTTTCAAACCATACCCTTGTTCTATTGCCCCATCTGCCACGTCGCTGCATGTGGATCTTTTTCCACTCCACCATCTTCCCAATTTCCTATCCTCTGCTCTGCTGGTCACGCAGACAAAAACCTTAATTTGCACTATTAAAGGAAACCCTACTTCATGCAGACTAATCCATGTCTGGGTTGAATAAGGAAAGGAAGGGAGATTGTACTGTCCAAGAGAGTAGGCATCAAACCCGCATCTAGGTTGAAAAAGGAAAATCAGTAGCTAAGGAACGAGTCTCGTGTCTCATGGTTGAAGAAGGGTAGAAAGGCATGACAACGCAATAGAGAATGACCAGGTCGATCGGTTTGTTATCCTTACATAGGAAAAAGGTGCCTAAAGAGAACAAAAATGGGACGTAATCCACATATGCTTCCTGGATATTTGTTGCTCTGGGCAACCATACCTCCCTCACCACTATATGCGTCCGTGGAGGTACATCGTACAGGTGTGCCCACTGTCCGAATGGGTCTCCCATGCTCTTATTGCCACTTTTTTGCTGTTAGTATAACATCAGCGGTAAAGTCAACCAATGCTACTGCTAAAGTGATGCCACATTTAACTAATGCCGCACTCAATCTATTGCCACCGATAAATTTAAGCAATGCCAATTAATGTCTCTGGATTATTTCAGGGTTAGCTGTTGAATGTGGATGTATTGAAGATTTTTTAGCTAAGGCATTGTAATGTTTTTGCACAGCCAGTATACCAACGATGAAACTTGTTACTACCTTCAGATTGTTGCACTGTTAATGCTTATAGATTACATACCTCACTTTCATAAGATAAGTTAATTTTTTTGTTCAGTGTCACCTAAATGCCAAGGCGCTGATGTCATTTTATTTTGGTTAAACTGCACAAAAAATTATGAAGACAAGAGGAAAGTTCAAGAGTGGGCACCTCCTCCTTTGGCTATTGTATTGATTCGTTCGATCAAGTTTTTGTGTTTGATCGATTATGAAGATTGGGATAGCAACTTTTCATGTCCACTCAAGTTCGAAATGATATTTACCTTGAAGGTATATGGTTTGCAATTTTTTAATACTGTCATTAGTTAATAATGCTAGTTACCTTCAGACTTTTGTATTTGGTTTAATGCTCTTGCACAGCTAGTATACCAATGTTGAAACTTGTTACCTTTACATTTTGTATTGTTAATTCTTACAGAAATCTTCCAGTGCTAGAGCTTATGGAAATCTGTTCAGTAAAACCATTGTACTGTACTCTGTAATAAAATAACTACTCTACTGTTGCATTAGCCACTAGATTAGTGTATATTTGTACTATTCGAATGGTGTTGCATTAGCGTATGGACATATATAAAGTGTGGCAAGCTTTCCTAGATATGTGCTCAAGAAAACTACTACCTGTTTTTCTAAATACTGGACGTTTGGGTACTTTAAATTGAACTGCGAAAACGTCTTATATTAAGGAACAGAGGGTGTAGAGTTCACTCAAATTATCCCGGTAAAGCTAGTCACAGCTTTGTTAAAATTAATGTTCATTATGTTATCGGAGGAGGTCTGTATGTTTGTCTCTAATGCCTGTCGACTACATACCTGACATCATGATGTAATGTTAAGTCATTTCCTTTTATACAGTGTCAATGAATTGTCAAGGTGGTGATGGCATTTTATTTTAGTTGAACTGCACAAAATATGCTTAAAAGAAGAGGAAAGATCAGGAATCGATCATCCTTTTAGAAATAACTATGTATGCCTTTCTGACATCAGCCGTTGTTGCCTTATTTATTCCTTCAAACAGGTGGTTAGAAACAGTCTTGCTACCTTTTCCCATTAAGAAATTGGAATGCTTATATTTGTGAGTCTATGCTTCAACTAGTGCCACTTTTATAGTAATCACACTTTCAATATCTATGCAAACATGGATGCTCGATTTTAGTGGAAGTGCACAAAAATTCCAACTGGCTCAACATTAGGAGCATGTTTTCTTCCAAACCTTTATATCCAATTGGTGGCACTATGAGTTGTTCATTACGAAGGTACATGGTTTGCTACTATCTTGCTACTCTTTTTGTACTGTCATTAGATAGTAATACTAGTGGTTTGCATGTGAATTGTTTGGCAGGGTGGACCTACATTGGAGGTGCAGGACAGGATTCAATGATTGGATGCTCAATTTTGGTTGTATCGATTTCACCTCTTCCATCACTACGAACATGGATATCCTTGGTTTGATGAAGAATAGGCGCTATATTTCTGCTCTGAACCAGCAAATCAATTCAGTATGAAATTGTCCAGGGTAAAACATGATTGTATCAAATTGTCCAGTGCAAAACATGACAGATGCTAAGCGGAAGAGACATGTTTAAACCAAAAATACAAGGTGGGGTATATGTTTACTAGCTGCTTGATATTTGTGCAGAGATGTCTACCTGTTGTTATTTGACAAACACACAAAGTGACCGCAATTTTGGTTGAACTGCATAAGAGAATAGTATAGTCACTGCATGCAGTGCCATTTGAAAATAGACACAGAAAGATTGGATAGTCACTTCATGGACTGCAAAAAAAGTAGTATTATACTATTTATTGGCCAACACTGGGTGCTTCATTGCTTTGGTGTTATTATACAATGGGCATCATTTTGCCTAAGTTAAAGTTTGTATTCCGAAAATAGTCCCGCTGTGTGATCGGGAGAAGACCAAATCATATTGTAGTGGATGTTCCTCCATCATGTGTGGTTCATTCTCATGGTTACAGCTGTTGGTGAAACCACTTACGTTTGCAAGAGGAATTGTAGACTTCACAAACAAATTTGTCTTTCAGTCTGTACTAAATGTTGGCCAAGAGAAGTATCCATGTTAGTAGGAAGAACGGATGTTTTTTCTAGATCTTTGCTTTTGGCGTTACATATTTATATATGATCTGTGAATCATTGAGATGCATTAACATGTTGATCTTATATATGGGAATCGTACTAGTTGGTTTTGAATTTGGGCTACTAATGTGAACATATTATAATGCCAGGCCTGTGAGTATTGTGTGAACATTTTGAAAGGAATCAACTCTTACTGTTGTGCACGGCATGATCCTTATTTCTGTGTTCTCAGTGTTTAAAAGCTACTAACAGTTCCTTATTTCTGCTCGCTCGGTGTTTACAAGTTATTGATCAATCACTAGCTAGCCTACTAATGCGCTGCTGGCAGTTTTAGTTCCGACGCAAGATCCGAAGTGGTAGTTTTTTGAATAAGAATGCCTACCTCTGAAGAAACTGACAAGCTGGTCTGAAGAAAATGCCATGCGAATCTGAAGAAACTGCCAGCAAAAATGTTCGCAAATGCCTTATCTCCCAGCGAACGTTCATCAGCTAATGCAATCGTACACGTACACCATCCGACCTACTCGATCCTACACGTACACTACCGACCTACTCGATCCTACACGGATAAATAGCGGATCACACACGTACTACCTCCTTTTCGGTTTGCAGGGCTCAATTCAAAAAGTGACCTACTCGATCCTACACGAATAAATAGCGGATCACACACGCACTACCTCCTTTCCGGTTTGCAGGGCTTAATTCAAAAATCTAACCAACCAAGGTAGATGATGAGTGGTGGAATCATTTTTGACAAGGAGGGAGTAGCTCATCTGGATGATTCGGGTGCACTCGTTTGACCGTCATGCCGGCGTGTGACCCAGCATGGACGGGATGCACCACTGACGGGACGGGACGGCACAGTCATAATTTCAGTTTTTCTAGTTTCCACGGCAAGCTGGCATGCTAAGCCATGCCTGCTTATGCATTGAATTCCGATGACCACGATGACCGTCCGTTTCCCGCGACACGCTAGTTCGCCTACCTCCCCCCTATAATTACTGTTTCCCGGGCTTCTCCGGTGGCACCATCACCCAACTCGCCCTATCCTCATTAGCCCCCACCGGCCCGACGTCGCTCGCCACTTATCCTCGCTCTCGCCACATCCGCCATGCCCCACCCGTCCGCGATAGGCGACACCGGAGGCGGTCACCGCCGGAACTAGTTTTGGTTTTTCACCGGAAGGCAGACGGAGGGAGGAGGCATTCTATTGGTTTTTAGATGGCAATGCGGACTATGAGGAGTTGTTGGAGCGCGACCGCCTGGCGGAGGAGCAACATATTGCCGATTTGCGCCGCTAGCGGGACATGGAGCAACAACGCACTGATGCTCTGAGTCGCGAGCAAAGCACCTGCAACTGGGCCGACTACGTGGAGGCTGGCGCCCGACAAATAGCCCTGGAGGCTGTCGGGCACGCACGCGTTCACGATGCCGATTTTCACTACCAGCTCGTCAAGTGGGTTTCCCGCTTAGAAGCCGAAGCTTCGGTGGACCACGCCGGCATGGAAAGGGCCAACGTGCACGAGCAACGCGCCCTATCGCACCTCTAGCAAGTCTGAGGCGAGGCGGAGGATGCCGGTGCCGGCGTTTAGCGTGTATCGCATATGGCGGCCGACATCGTCTAGTTAGCTAAGAGTAAGTTAGTACTTGTACACTACTAGAGTATTAGTGGGAGTAGATAGTTAACTTGGCTATGATGGTTGTCAACGTGGAAGTTTAGTACTCTATATGTGGATCAGACTTGTTACTTTGCTCTGAATGTTGAACTTTCCGTTTGAACGTATGTGTCGGATTTTGGGTTCCGGCAGATCCTTGAGGTTCGAACACTGGGGTGCGCGCGGAGATTTCACCTTCTACCTACCTGCACCCCTCCGCCTCGCTAAGATCTAAGCTATGGAAAGACCAGCACAAGAGACACAGGGTTTATACTGGTTCGGGCCACCGTTGTGGTGTAATACCCTACTCCAGTGTGTGGTGTGGTGGATTGCCTCTTGGGCTAATGATGATGAGCAATACAAGGAAGAACAACCTCGCGAGGGTCTGTTCTTGGTTGGGGGGATGAACTGCTAGGGGGAGTTTAGTCACCCTTCTCTCTCTCTCTCTTCTCGATTGCGATCCTGGCTAGTTTCTGGGTTGGCCGATTCTGAATCCAGGTTGGCCGATTCTCGATCCCCCTACCCTGTGGGTGGCTAGTCCTATTTATAGGCAAAGGCCCTGGGCCTCTTCCCAAATATTGAGCGGGAAGGGCGCCAACAATTGGCCATTTTGAAGGGGAACATCTGGTACACTTATCCTGACTAAAGTTGGTCCTCGCCTGCCAAAGTTTCTGGTGGTGACGCTAGCTTGGGCTCCACAATGACTTCCTCCCTGCCGTTGGACTGGTCTTGGTCTCATTGCACCGAAACGGGTGCCTTTGCTTGATGCTCTCGCCTACGCTTGCTCCCTTTGCACCAAAGAGGAAAGGAGGACACTGCGCGGGCTAGCGCCCGCCTGGCTCCCTTGGTCGTCATGGCTTGCCTCACGGACACCTTGTGAGGTACCTCGCCTTGATCTCTCCGCCTCCTCGCGAGCCAGCCTAATGAGGCCGTGCCCAAGGAAGCTCCATGTCGTCCACCCCGCGAGGCTTGGCCCCTCGCGAGGGTCTTGGGTTTGTGTTGATGAAGATGGGCCGTGCTAGGCCCCCCTTTGAGCCACGCCGCAGGCCGCAGGCAGGCAAGTCTGGGGACCCCCGTTCCTAGAACGCCGACAGTAGCCCCCGGGCCCAAGGCGCGCCCGGACTTGGCCGTGCAGGGAGGCGAAAGGGCAAGAGCGAAGCGCCGCGGGCCCTAAAAGCCTGCAGCCTTGGGCGCCGCGTGGCGGATGATTGGGCGTGGGCGTCTCCACTTCCCCATGGTGCCTCGGCAACTGCACGGATTGGACAAGTCCCTGCATGCAAAGCGGGTCATGATTACCTGCGATCGTGGAGGTCGGCGGTTGGCCTTAGCCGGCCATAAGTACGGAACGGCGCGCGCCCTTCCAGTCCATCCCTTCTTGCTTCTCCTTCTTCTCGATCCTTGCTCCGTCTTACTGCAATGGCTCCGATCCGCCGGTTCTCGATGGCAGAGAAGGGAAAGGCTCCCCGAGAGGAACCAGACCCGCTCCCGCCGAAGAAATGGCTCGCCCTCCGCGGCCGGGACGAGGGGGCCCATCAGGTGGTGTCGAGGCCCTGGTGCGAGCGGCCACCGCCGAGGTTCCCGCTTCCCTTGTATGCCCACATCGAGGGCCCTAAAGGAGTCGATGCCGATCGCCACGGGCGGCGCCGCCGTCGGCGCCGATGGGTCACGAAGGTGTGGGTCGTCTCCCTGGGGTCCACACCGAGGGCTCCTCCCAAGAGTTCGTGCTCCACGCCGCCATGCCTCCTCATTGCTGGATTCGCCTTCCTCCCTTCTTCGCCTCCATCATCCCGCATGGAGTGCTCCTGGAGCTTTGGCTGTAGCACGCCAGTTGCAGCGCCCTCGCGACCGAGGCAGAGGTCGCGGTCGTTGCCCCGGGCGAGGTCTTCATGACTCGAGGCTGGAGCGAAATTGCCCGGGTCTGCGGGACAAGAGGCGCCTTCGCGATCCACTTGGAGTACGACGGTGCTTCGGTGATGTTCTTCAAGGTCTTCGATGCGAATGGGCGCCGGCTGGAGTGCTGCCCCGGGAGAGGTGGTCGAGACCCTGCTACAGCGAGGACTGGGCCCGCCGATCGCTCCCTTGGCGGCTCCTCAGGCGGCGGAGGCGGCGGAGGTTCCAGTGACTCCGGCGAGCTCTTCGTGACTCCGGAGATGAGCGACGACAGCTACGAGCCCCCGAGCCGGCACCGCTCCTGGAGCAGGGCGGGCTCGTCAGGCCGCCGCCGACTCTGATCTGGATGGGGTTGGCGCCGGTGCTTGACGGCCCGCTGTTGATGATGGCGTCTTTTGCAGGGGCGTGTGTAGTTAGCGTCCTTTTAGGATCTGTTCCCTGCGAGGAATCAAAGACGCGTCCCGTGGGGGCTTGTAAGGTGCCTGTGATCCTGTTTTGTTAATATAACCCTTGTCATAGAATTGTGCGAGTTGCTCATTCCGCCTTAGCTCAGTTCTCTCTTTTGAACCTCACGAGGGCTTGGTGCTCTGCGCTGACACGTCCCTGTCCCAAGGCGGCTTCAGCCGTCGCTGGTATGCCAGGTCGCGATGTCGTGGTCAAGGCCAGGAGGTGAGCGACCCGGGGTCCGGTAAGAGCCCCTGAGTCGCGATGCTCGGGAGGTCCCCTTTGGCGCTCAAGCAGCCGTCGTTCGGTGAGAAAGGAGAGCAGCGTCGCTAACACGGAATTGCATTAGGTGTGGGGATGGTGCCACGGTAGCTGGTGCTTCCGGGTGGTGACTTATCTCAAGAATCAGGGGCCGCTCTCTGGTGTGTCGCCGGGTCCGTGCATCGGCAGGCGTGAGGTTGCTCGGCAAGGTCCTCGCGTGTCCCTCCCCTCTCGCCTTTGCTCCCATTTCTACTCTACGTCCTCGGGTCCCGGCCCTCGAGCGAGTCTCAGCCGTCGCTGGTATGCCAGGTCGCGATGTCGTGGACAAGGCCAGAGGGTGAGGGCTGGAGAGCCAGTAGGAGCCCTGAGTCGCGATGCTCAGGCACCCCCCCCCCCTTTAACGTGCAAGCGGTTCGCGCGGTTGAGAGTGAAGGAGACACTTCAAGGGCCTCGCCTAACGCAGCTCCTTTAGGAGATCCTGTAGACCCATCATAGAAAGAACGAGGGGTTGCCATGACAATTGACAGTCAGCCGTTGGTTGCTTCCGAGGGGCGATGAGGCACTGAAGGCTTGACAAGGTGGCGCCATGCGGGGCTGCCCCGGCCAGAGCTCAGCCATTCAGGTTTGTCGACGTTGCAGGGACGGACCCATGCGCAAGCGTCGTGCCGTTTGGGAGCGGCTCCGTCAGTTGGCGTCAGTTGAGCGGGAAACTGGATCAAACACATTAGCCGCGATGGAGTGGATTCATTCAAATAGACGCTGGGAAGGCGGACATCACTGGGTCAGGCCCGAGCGACTTGGGGATGATGCAGCCCGTGGGGCGCCCCCAACAAAGTAAGCTAACAACATGAAATAAAAGGGATACATGCCGCAGGGACGGACCCACGCGGCCTGGGAATAATGCAGCCCTGGGGGGCACTCCCAGCTGGAAATGAAACTTGAAAGATGTCACCTGATGATGTTGAGGACGAAGGAGTGTTGGTGTAGCTGACTCGGCGGGTTGCGGCAGCCGATCCTCACGAGCCCCCAGGCCCAGGGGCCTGGGGAGGCTCCGGAGGTGCTGGTGGCCCCTCGCGGACCATCTCCATCTCCGCTAGGGCTGCGGAACGCCTGGCCTCTTGAGCCTCCATGATGCCCCTCATGAGGCGCCGGTATGTGGCAGCCGCGTTCGGCAAGCCGTAAGGCATGCGAACGTAGCTGTGGGGTGGACCTTCGTAGCGCCCCACTCGCGAGGGCCAGAGGCGCTCCAGAGAGGTGACTCGATTGAGCCCTGGTATGTCGATGCAGACGCGTAGCCCACCATCCTCGCCTGGACGGGGAGCCACAGCTGGTAGGCGGTGGCCGCCTCTCATGACTCTTGACTCCTGTAGCTCCTGAATAGCCTTGCTGACGAACTCCTGAGGGTCTGGCCCTCCTTGCCTTACTCCTTCTTGAGGGAAACGTGCTTCGAAACACGCCTCCATGTGGTGCCCAAGCGCCTCCCTCGTGACCTTAGCCAGGTCGGTGGCCCTCCAGGGGAGAGCCCCCGAGCCCTGCCTGAGGAGGGCGCCGGGCGCGCTTTCCTATGCGACGGAAGGAGGTTCCCCCTGGGTAGGCGCGGGCCCTGAGGGGCCTGCCTCCTGAGGGGCCGGGCCAGACGATGTCTTCTTCTTCTTGGGGGCGGTCTCGTGAAGCCTCCTGCTTCCGCGATCCGGGTCTTCCAGTGATGCGGCCTGAAAGGCTCATTCCAGGGAACACACCGCGTCCTTCTCTTCACAGGGCACCGTGATGACTCCGCCACTTCCTGGCATCTTGAGGATGTTGTAGCCGTGGTGAGTTACGGCCATGAACTTGGCCAGCGCTGGGTACCCAAGGATGGCGTTGTATGGCAGGCGAATGTGGGCGACGTCAAAGTCGATGAGCTCAGTGTGGTAGTTGTCGCATGCCCCGAAGGTGATAGGGAGGCGGACCTGCCCAATCGGGACCGTGGAGCCACCGGTGACTCCGGAGAAAGGCTTGGTTGGCTGAAGCTGGTTGTAGGGCACTTGGAGATTGTTGAATGTTTCCACGGACAAGACGTTGAGCCCTGCCCCGCCATCGATGAGGGTCCTGGTGACCACCACGTTGCTGATGATTGGGGAACAAAGCATCGGGAGGACTCCGGCTGTGGCCGCACACTTGAGCTGATCTGCTAAGCTGAACGTGATGGCGCATGCCGACGACCTGAGAGGGCGCGTGGCTTCGAGCTTGGGGAGGACTGCATTCACTTCGCGGGCGAACTGCTTGAAGATGCGTTGAGAGGCTGGGGCTTGAGCCCCGCCCAGGATGCAGGCGATCGTGCGCGGCTCCTGGAAGCCCCCAGCCCCCTCGTCCTGATTGCGGTCCTCATTTCTCCTTGGCTGCGGCGGCAGCGGAGGGAGGCCTGCGTTGCCTTGCGGGCGATCCTCGCGAGGCTGATCCCTCCAGTCTCCCTCGCGAGGCGGGTCTTGCCAGTGATCCTCGCGAGGTTGATCGCGCCACCCTTGCCGCGGGCAGCGGTCTTCCCAGCGTCCTGCGTTCATTCCTCCTCCTCGACCATAGCCCCGGTCACCGCGGTCGGGGCGACGGCCGATCCTTCCTTCTCGCAGGGCTCGAAGCTCTTGACATTCGTTGGTGTTGTGGGTGTGGAGGTCGTGGTACACACAGTACCGACTGCCCTTGGAAGGTTCGGGCTGATCTCTGCCCCGCTTGGTGTCTGGTTCTGCCGTGAGCACGGCAGCCCCCTTGCGCTTCACATCCTTGTCCTTGTGCTTCTTCTCTTCTGGGTCTGCGGCAGGCAGCTCGAGGAGGGAGATATGCCCTTACTCAGCCCTGGCGCACTGGGTTGCCAAGTTGAAAAACTCCAAGGAAGTGCACAGGTCTTCATGCATCGCCAGCTCCTCCTTCATCTTGACATCGTGCACACCGTCGGAGAAGGCTGAGATGATGGCCTCCTCGGTCACCTTGGGAATCTTGAGGCATGCGTTGTTGAAGCGCTGGATGTACTTCTGCAGGGTCTCTCTGGGTTGTTGCTTGATGCCGCGCATGTCGCTCACGGCGGGTGGCCGGTCGCGAGTACCTTGGAAGTTGGCGATGAAGCGGGTGCGCATCTCGTCCCAGGAGGAGATCGTGCCTGGAGCCAGGTTTAGGAACCAGGTGCGGGCCCCGTCCGTGAGCGCCATGGGAAACCAGTTCGCCATGACCTTCTCGTCTCCATTGGCAGCTTCGATGCCCAGCTCATAGAGCTGGAGGAACTCCGCAGGGTCGGCCATGCCGTCGTAACGAGGAGGCAAGTCTGGCTTGAACTTGCCGGGCCACGCGACATTGCATAGCTCGGTGGTGAAGGCACGATAGCCAGATGTGGCCACGGGAGGCCTTGGGTGACGGAGAGCTTGGTCTTGCATGTCCCCACGCGCTGCAGCTGGGAGCAGCGCGGGGTCTTGATGCGCGGGAGCAGGAGCATAGCCACGACGTGCTGGATCAGGGAGCGCCCGGGCAGCTTCTTGCGGGCGAGGGACTTCTTGGCAGCTCTGCTCTTGCCGCGCTGGCACCTGACGGAGCAGGTTACACCCAGGGGCCACGCGCCTTGGAGCCATGGCGCCTTCTTGAGGAGGAGGCGGCCAGAGCACCGCCGGAGCTTCGTCGCCCGAGCGGGGCAGGGTGCGGTGCAGCGGAACGGACGGCGCAGGAGAGCCCCCTGCGGCGCGGACGAGCTCGGCGACGCGGTCGAGCCATTCTTCGTAGACGTCGTCGATGGGACGGTAGCGCAGGAGCTCGTTTGCCGCGATGAGCGCAGCTCGAGCCTCCATGGGTGCGCGGAGCGCGCGGGACGAAGAACCAGCTGGGGTGAGCGAGGGAGTAGCGGTGCGACCGTCTTGCCGCACGGACGGATGCTGAGACGACGCTTGCTGCTCGTCCCCCGCCGGGCCGGTGGCGACGTTGATGGCAGGTGACGAGGAACGGCGAGGACGCCCGCCGACAGGAGCCGTCTGGGCGACACGGGAGGCGAGAGCGGCCCAGCGCTCGACGCGGGCCCGACGAGCGTCAGACATGGACGCGATGGTCGGAGGAGAATGGGGTGGTGGAAGACAAATTCCGGCGCACCCCTACCTGGCGCGCCAAATGTCGGATTTCGGGTTCCGGCAGACCCTTGAGGTTCAAACACTGGGGTGCGTGCGGAGATTTCGCCTTCTACCTACCTGCACCCCTCCACCTCGCTAAGATCTGAGCTATGGAAAGAACAGCACAAGAGACACAGGGTTTATAATGGTTCGGGCCACCGTTGTGGTGTAATACCCTACTCCAGTGTGTGGTGTGGTGGATTGCCTCTTGGGCTAATGATGATGAGCAATACAAGGAAGAACAGCCTCGCAAGGGTCTGTTCTTGGTTGGGGGGATGAACTGTTAGGGGGAGTTCAGTCACCCTTCTCTCTCTCTCTCTCTTCTCGATTGCGATCCTGGCTAGTTTCTGGGTTGGCCGATTCTGGATCCAGGTTGGCCGATTCTCGACCCCCCTACCCTGTGGGTGGCTAGTCCTATTTATAGGCAAAGGCCCTGGGCCTCTTCCCAAATATTGAGCGGGAAGGGCACCAACAATTGGCCATTTTGAAGGGGAACATCTGGTACACTTATCCTGACTAAAGTTGGTCCTCGCCTGCCAAAGGCTCTGGTGGTGACGCTGGCTTGGGCTCCACAATGACTTCTTCCCTGCCGTTGGACTGGTCTTGGTCTCGTTGCACCCAAACAGGTGCCTTTGCCTGATTCTCTCGCCTACGCTCGCTCCCTTTGCACCAAAGAGGAAAGGAGGACACTGCGCGGGCTGGCGCCCACCTGGCGCCCTTGGTCGTCATGGCTTGCGTCACGGGCACCTCGTGAGGTACCTCACCTTGATCTCTCCGCCTCCTCGCGAGCCAGCCTGATGAGGCCGTGCCCGAGGAAGCTCCGTGTCATCCGCCCCGCGAGGCTTGGCCCCTCGCGAGGGTCTTGGGTTTGTGTTGATGAAGATGGGCCGTGCCGGGCCCCCCTTTGAGCCACGCCGCAGGCCGCAGGCAGGCAAGTCTGGGGACCCCCGTTCCCAGAACGCCGACAGTATGGAATGGGCTGTTATTCATTAAATGGGTTGTATTTGTCCTCCACGGGTTTAGAGGCTGGCGTGTGGGCCTACCAAGTTGATGCGTACACAATCAGGAGATGATTGTACGTGGAGAGGATGACAGCAGGGACCCGCCAAGGTCATGGCAGTACGCAAGCAAGTGCCTGCTTATTCCAAGCCAATAAAAAAATGGCTCCTCCTAATGGATTTCTGACATTGATACGTCTCCGTCGTATCTACTTTTCCAAACACTTTTGCCCTTGTTTTGGACTCTAACTTGCATGACTTGAATGGAACTAACCCGGACTGACGTTGTTTTCAGCAGAATTACCATGGTGTTATTTATGTGCAGAAACAAACGTTCTCGGAATGACCTGAAACGTCACGGAGCAACTTTTTGGAAAATATAAAAAATACATGCAAAAGATGAAGGCCAGGGGGCCCACCACCACTCCACGAGGGTGGGGGCGCGCCTGCCCCCCTAGGGCGCGCCCCCTACCTCATGGGCCCCCTGGTGCCTCTCCGACTCCAACTCCAACTCTATATATTGTGTTTCGGGAGAAAAAATCAGAGAGAAGAATTCATCACGTTTTACGATACGGAGCCGCCGCCAAGCCCTAAAACCTCTCGAGAGGGCTGATCTGGAGTCCGTTCGGGGCTCCGGAGAGGGGAATCCGCCGCCATGGTCATCATCAACAATCCTCCATCACCAATTTCATGATGCTCACCACAGTGCGTGAGTAAATCCATCGTAGGCTTGATGGACGGTGATGGGTTGGATCGGATCTATCATGTAATCGAGTTAGTTTTGTTAGGGTTTGATCCCTGGTATCCACTATGTTCTGAGGTTGATGTTGCTATGACTTTGCTATGCTTAATGCTTGTCACTAGGGCCCGAGTGCCATGATTTCAGATCTGAACCTATTATGTTTTCATCAATATATGAGTGTTCTTGATCCTATCTTGCAAGTCTATAATCACCTATTATGTGTTATGATCTGTTAACCCCGAAGTGACAATAATCAGGATACTTACCAGTGATGACCGTAGTTTGAGGAGTTCATGTATTCACTATGTGTTAATGCTTTGTTCCGGTACTCTATTAAAAGGAGGCCTTAATATCCCTTAGTTTCCGTAAGGACCTCGCTGCCACGGGAGGGTAGGACAAATGATGTCATGCAAGTTCTTTTCCATAAGCACGTATGACTATATTCGGAATACATGCCTATATTACATTGATGAACTGGAGCTAGTTCTGTGTCACCCTAGGTTATGACTGTTACATGATGAATCGCATCCGGCATAATTCTCCATCACTGATCCATTGCCTATGAGCTTTCTATACATTGTTCTTCGCTTATTTACTTTCCCGTTGTTATTGCTATCATCACTACAAAATACCAAAAACATCACTTTTACTACTGTTACCTTTTGCTACCGTTACCACTACTATCATATTACTTTGCTACTAAATACTTTGCTGCAGATATTAAGTTTCCAGGTGTGGTTGAATTGACAACTCAACTGCTAATACTTGAGAGTATTCTTTGGCTCCCCTTGTGTTGAATACTTTACCCTCAAAAACGGTTGCGACCCCCTATACTTGTGGGTTATCATACATCTGGGTCCCATGCCATTGTTGTTGGGTTTCGTAGTAATTTCAAAAAATTTCCTACGCACACGCAAGATCATGTGATGCATAGCAACGAGAGGGGAGAGTATTGTCTACGTACCCACGCAGACCGACTGCGGAAGCGTTGACACAACGTAGAGGAAGTAGTCGTACGTCTTCAGGATCCAACCGATCAAGCACCGAAACTACGGCACCTCCGAGTTCGAGCACACGTTCAGCTCGATGACGATCCCCGGACTCCGATCCAGCAAAGTGTCGGGGAAGAGTTCCGTCAGCACGACGGCGTGGTGACGATCTTGATGCACTACAGCAGCAGGGCTTCGCCTATACTCCGCTACAGTATTATCAAGGAATATGGTGGCTGGGGGCACCACACACGGCTAAGGAATAGATCACGTGGATCAACTTGTGTGTCTCTGGGGTGCCTCTGCCTCAGTATATAAAGGACTAGAGGGGGGAGGCTGGCCGGCCATAGGAGGCGCGCCAGGAGAGTCCTACTCCCTCTGGGAGTAGGATTCCCCCCCCCCCAATCCTAGTTGGAATAGGATTCCTTGAGGGGGGAAAGAGAGAGAGGGGGGCCGACCACCTCTCCTAGTCCTAATAGGACTAGGGGAAGGGGGGAGGCGCGCGGCCACCTTGGGCTGCCCCTTTCTCCTTTCCACTAAGGCCCATCAAGGCCCATATGGTTCCCGGGGGGGTTCCGGTAACCTCCCGGTACTCCGGTAAAATCCCGATTTCACCCGGAACACTTCCGATATCCAAACATAGGCTTCCAATATATCAATCTTTACGTATCAACCATTTCGAGACTCCTCGTCATGTCCGTGATCACATCTAGGACTCCGAACAACCTTTGGTACATCAAAATGCATAAACTCATAATATAACTGTCACGTAACCTTAAGCGTGCGGACCCTACGGGTTCGAGAACAATGTAGACATGACTGAGCCACGTCTCCGGTCAATAACCAATAGCGGGACCTGGATGCCCATATTGGCTCCTACATATTCTACGAAGATCTTTATCGGTCAGACCGCATAACAACATACGTTGTTCCCTTTGTCATCGGTATGTTACTTGCCCGAGATTCGATCGTCGGTATCCAATACCTAGTTCAATCTCGTTACCGGCAAGTCTCTTTACTCGTTCTGTAATACATCATCTCGCAACTAACTTGCTTGCAAGGCTTATGTGATGTGTATTACCGAGAGGGCCCAGAGATACCTCTCCGACAATCGGAGTGACAAAACCTAATCTCGAAATACGCCAACCCAACATGTACCTTTGGAGACACCTGTAGTACTCCTTTATAATCACCCAGTTATGTTGTGACGTTTGGTAGTACCCAAAGTGTTCCTCCGGTAAACGGGGGTTGCATAATCTCATAGTTATAGGAACATGTATAAGTCATGAAGAAAGCAATAGCAACATACTAAACGATCGGGTGCTAAGCTAATGGAATGGGTCATGTCAATCAGATCATTCTCTTAATGATGTGATCCCGTTAATCAAATAACAACTCATTGTTCATGGTTAGGAAACATAACCATCTTTGATTAACGAGCTAGTCAAGTAGAGGCATACTAGTGACACTTTATTTGTCTATGTATTCACACATGTATTATGTTTCCGGTTAATACAATTCTAGCATGAATAATAAACATTTATCATGATTATAAGGAAATAATAAATAACTTTATTATTGCCTCTAGGGCATATTTCCTTCAGTCTCCCACTTGCACTAGAGTCAATAATCTAGATTACACAGTAATGATTCTAACACCCATGGAGCCTTGGTGCTGATCATGTTTTGCTCGTGGAAGAGGCTTAGTCAACGGGTCTGCAACATTCAGATCCGTATGTATCTTGCAAATCTCTATGTCTCCCACCTGGACTAGATCCCGGATGGAGTTGAAGCGTCTCTTGATGTGCTTGGTTCTTTTGTGAAATCTGGATTCCTTTGCCAAGGCAATTGCACCAGTATTGTCACAAAAGATTTTCATTGGACCCGATGCACTAGGTATGACACCTAGATCGGATATGAACTCCTTCATCCAGACTCCTTCATTTGCTGCTTCCGAAGCAGCTATGTACTCCGCTTCACATGTAGATCCCGCCACGACGCTTTGTTTAGAACTGCACCAACTGACAGCTCCACCGTTCAATGTAAACACGTATCCGGTTTGCGATTTAGAATCGTCCGGATCAGTGTCAAAGCTTGCATCAACGTAACCATTTACGATGAGCTCTTTGTCACCTCCATATACGAGAAACATATCCTTAGTCCTTTTCAGGTATTTCAGGATGTTCTTGACCGCTGTCCAGTGATCCACTCCTGGATTACTTTGGTACCTCCCTGCAAGACTTATAGCAAGGCACACATCGGGTCTGGTACACAGCATTGCATACATGATAGATCCTATGGCTGATGCATAGGGAACATCTTTCATATTCTCTCTATCTTCTGCAATGGTCGGGCATTGAGTCTTACTCAATTTCACTCCTTGTAACACAGGCAAGAATCCTTTCTTTGCTTGATCCATTTTGAACTTCTTCAAAATTTTGTCAAGGTATGTTGTTTGTGAAAGTCCAATTAAGCGTTTTGATCTATCTCTATAGATTTTTATGCCTAATATGTAAGCAGCTTCACCGAGGTCTTTCATTGAAAAACTCTTATTCAAGTATCCCTTTATGCTATCCAGAAATTCTATATCATTTCCAATTAGTAATATGTCATCCACATATAATATCAGAAATGCTACAGAGCTCCCACTCACTTTCTTGTAAATACAGGCTTCTCCGAAAGTCTGTATAAAACCAAATGCTTTGATCACACTATCAAAGCGTTTATTCCAACTCTGAGAGGCTTGCACCAGTCCATAAATGGAACGCTAGAGCTTGCACACTTTGTTAGCTCCTTTTGGATCGACAAAACCTTCTGGTTGCATCATATACAACTCTTCTTCCAGAAATCCATTCAGGAATGCAGTTTTGACATCCATTTGCCAAATTTCATAATCATAAAATGCGGCAATTGCTAACATCATTCGGATGGACTTAAGCATCGCTACAGGTGAGAAGGTCTCATCGTAGTCAATCCCTTGAACTTGCCGAAAACCTTTCGTGACAAGTCGAGCTTTGTAGACAGTAACATTACCATCAGCGTCAGTCTTCTTCTTAAAGATCCATTTATTCTCAATTGCTTGCCGATCATCGGGCAAGTCAACCAAAGTCCATACTTTGTTTTTATACATGGATCCCATCTCAGATTTCATGGCTTCAAGCCACTTTGCGGAATTTGGGCTCACCATCACTTCTTCATAGTTCGTAGGTTCATCATGATCTTGTAGCATGATTTCCAGAACAGGATTACCGTACCACTCTGGCGCGGATCTTACTCTGGTTGATCTACGAGGTTCAGTAGTATCTTGATCTGAAGTTTCATGACCATCATCATTAGCTTCCTCACTCATTGGTGTAGGTGTCGCAGAAACAGTTTTCTGTGATGTACTACTTTCCAATAAAGGAGCAGGTACAGTTACCTCGTCAAGTTCTACTTTTCTCCCACTCACTTCTTTCGAGAGAAACTCCTTCTCTAGAAAGGATCCATTCTTAGCAACGAATGTCTTGCCTTCGGATCTGTGATAGAAGGTGTACCCAACAGTCTCCTTTGGGTATCCTATGAAGACACATTTCTCCGATTTGGGTTCGAGCTTATCAGGTTGAAGCTTTTTCACATAAGCATCGCAGCCCCAAACTTTAAGAAACGACAACTTTGGTTTCTTGCCAAACCATAGTTCATAAGGCGTCGTCTCAACAGATTTTGATGGTGCCCTATTTAACATGAATGCGGCCGTCTCTAGAGTGTATCCCCAAAACGATAGCGGTAAATCAGTAAGAGACATCATAGATTGCACCATATCTAGTAAAGTACGATTACGACGTTCGGACACACCATTACGCTGTGGTGTTCCGGGTGGCGTGAGTTGCGAAACTATTCCACAATTTGTCAAATGTACACCAAACTCGTAACTCAAATATTCTCCTCCACGATCAGATCGTAGAAACTTTATTTTCTTGTTACGATGATTTTCAACTTCACTTTGAAATTCTTTGAACTTTTCAAATGTTTCAGACTTGTGTTTCATTAAGTAGATATACCCATATCTGCTTAAGTCATCTGTGAAGGTGAGAAAATAACGATATCCGCCACGAGCCTCAATATTCATCGGACCGCATACATCGGTATGTATGATTTCCAACAAATCTGTTACTCTCTCCATAGTACCGGAGAACGGTGTTTTAGTCATCTTGCCCATGAGGCACGGTTCACAAGTACCAAGTGATTCATAATCAAGTGGTTCCAAAAGTCCATCAGTATGGAGTTTCTTCATGCGCTTTACACCGATATGACCTAAACGACAATGCCACAAATAAGTTGAGATCGTGCAAACCCGATCCGGCGTGCACGCGAGCTAAATCTTCATCGTCTTCACCGACATGCCACCGAAGAAGAAGGCTTCGGGGGCAACAGCCCCGTCTGCGTCGCTTCCACCGCCTCCGGAGCAGGCGGACGGTGGAGTGGACGCCGGCGGAAGAATGGACATCGACGAGGGTGCCCACAGCGCTGCCAAGTCCAAGGACAAGGCCGCGCAGACCTCGGCGTCCATACGCCCACCGCGCCCATCTCAGGAAGGGCGGGACCAGCAGCGTCATAGCGTTCGCAGCACCATACGTCCGCTGGCCCAAGATCAAGCTGGTGGCTCGTGTGGCGTTCAAGACCAGCATGCACGCCAGCATGCTGGCCCCAGTGAGGTGCGGTCTCCTGGACGGGACACTGCTCCTTCTAACTTGGTTAGGAGTCCGAGCATGTCCCGCTCCTCACACCGTTCACCTCTGCCGCCCACCACGCCAGCGGAAGCCTTGGCGCGGGCCCAGCTACTCCTGGATTATCCTCCAACGGCGAACAAGACCGAGGAATGGAGGGCCACTATCCAGAGCCTCATCGGCTTCGCCAACGGCGACACTGCGCGGCAACCAAGCGCCTCGCTGCCGCGGCAGGACAGCCGGACGCGAGCCGATGGCAACAAGACCGGGGGAGGTGCGACTTCCATGCACTCTCCGCTACGAAGGCCAAAGTCGCCGACTCGCCGGGTCCACCCCAACAGCGGCTCCACCGCGTCGTCGGACCCACGAGCTCGTCGCGACCAGCGCCAAGTTCTCCATGAACGACAACAAGAAGACGCTCGAACCCGCATCGAGCGCCGAAGAGAAGCGCGACGTCAATCCGACAAGCGCGCTGGGCCCTCTGTTGACATGCATGCGCCAGGGGAACCAGGCGATCTGCCGTACGCGGTAGGTTGTCCTGCATTCACCCGTGAGCTGCGGCAAGTCCAGTGGCCCAGCACAAAGAATTTCAAACCAGACGTACCAGAGAAGTACGACGGCAAGATGCATCCGTCGGAGTTTCTCAGCATCTACACCATCGCGGTGCAGGCTGCCGGGGGACGGGACGACAAGATCCTTGCCAACTACTTCTCGCTGGTACTCAAGCCCAATGTTAGATCCTGGCTCATGCACTTGCCGGACAACTCCATATCCTCCTGGGCTGATCTGTGCCATCAGTTTGTCGGCGCCTTTACAGGTGGCCACAAACCACATGGCCAAGAAAGCGATCTTCATCTGCTCGCCCAGAAGGAAGGAGAGCCACTGCGCAAGTACATTCAGAGATTCAGCCGTGTACAGCACAACATCCCAGACGTCCACCCCGCCGCGATCATTAGCGCGTTCCATCAGAACGTGCGAAACCGAAGGATGAGGGAGCAGATGGCGATGTGTAAGATCAGAGACGTCAGTGAGCTTTATGCCCTGGCCGACAAGTGTGCACGCGCTGAAGAAGGGAGGAGGCTCCCCGGAGAGGATACAGGAGCAGGAGGATCTGACAGTGAGGATGCCGCCCCGACAAGGAAAGGCCGGCGGCGGAACAATAGAAGGAAAAAGGGCAAGGAAGTGCTAGCTGTCGAGCAGACCGACAACGGAGGTGGCGCCAAGGAAGCTAAAGCTGGTGGCTCCGACAAGGAGGCCCAGCCTGTGGCGGCCGCCGACAAGCAGGACGGCTCCGACAAGCAGTATTGTAAGATCCACCGCACCAGGGGTCACGATCTCCAGAATTGCAAGAAGGTTGAGCGGCTCGTTGAGCTACAGAAAGCTGAGTACGAGCGGCGCGACAAGGAGAAACCCAGGAAGGTGCTGGTGGATCCGGCAAGAAACGTCTCGGCCGAGGAGGACGCCGCGGCAAGGCCAAGCAGCGGCAAGGAGACAGACCTCCCCGCGGCCGTGACGAGGATGAAGATGACGACGACGATGAAGACATGGATGATGACGAGGCCGATGAGCAGGAATTTCAGAAAGCCACAGAGGTCCTGTGCATTGACGGTGGTGCTTCTCTGCATACTTCGCACCGCCAACTCAAGCAGTGGATGCGGGAAGTGAATGCAGCAGAGCCATCCTTAGAGTCACGCAAGCCTCTGAAATGGTCCAGCACGCCTATCATCTTCGACATTGAGGATCACCCTGATCGCGTAACTGCGGTCGGGTGCTTGCCGATGTTGGTTTCACCAACTATCCACAACCTCCAGGTCACGAAGATGCTAGTTGACGGCGGGGCCGGCTTGAATCTGATCTCCTCCGCGGTCCTTCAGAAACTCCAGATCCCTGACAGCGAGCTCGAGGAGACCGGCACATTCCAAGGGATCAGCCCGGGAAGAAGCAAGCCGAAGGGAAAGATCACGCTGCCGGTCACATTTGGCAGCGAGATGAATTTCAGAACTGAGAGGGTCACATTTGACGTTGCCGATTTTCCATTGCCCTACAATGGGATCCTTGGCCGTCCAGCGCTCGCCAAGTTTATGGCAGCCTCTCACTATGCATACAACACGCTCAAGATGCCAGGCCCGATAAGTGTCATCTCTGTCCCCGGCGACAAGAAGGATGCCCTTATCTGCGCCGACAAAATTTACCGGGAAGCAGCAGCCGCAAGTGATCACAACATACTTGCCGCTGAAGCTCCCGGGGAGAAGAAGAAGACAAAGTCCGGCAAGAGCTCTGGTGCCCACTCCGGCAAGCGCACCTCTTCGGAGTGCTGCGCTACCATCGAGGACGCACCATCGAGCTCCACCGGCAAGTGCAAGAAGACGATGGCAGCTCCACCCGAGACCAAGAAGGTGCCCGCCAAGAAGGACGGCACTGGTGGTACCTTCACCATCAGTGCCACGCTTGACCCCAAATAGGAAAGCGTGCTCGTTGCTTTCCTACGGGCGAATGTCGACGTGTTTGCATGCCAACCGTCTGATATCCCCGGTGTTCCCAGGAAAGTAATCGAGCACCACCTTGCCGTCTGTCCTCATGCGCGGCCCGTCAAGCAGAGAGTCAGGAAGCAAGCGGTGGAGCGCCAAGAGTTCATTGCAGAAGAGATCAGGAAATTGGAAGCAGCAGGCCTTGTCAGAGGAGTGCTCCATCCCACGTGGTTGGCCAATCCTGTAGTCGTGCGCAAGGCGAACGGGAAATGGAGGCTTTGTATAGACTTCACTGATGTCAATAAAGCTTGTCCCAAAGATCCATTTCCCTTGCCGCGCATTGACCAGATTGTTGACTCCACAGCTGGATGTGATTTGCTTTCATTTCTTGATGCATACTCAGGATACCATCAGATCTTCATGGCAGAAGAAGATGAGGAAAAAACCGCATTTATCACCCCTTGCGGCACATACTGTTTTATACGGATGCCCTTTGGGTTGAAGAATGCTGGTTCAACATTTGCAAGGGTAGTCCATGTCGCTTTTGAGACACAGATACACAGAAATGTGGAAGCCTACATGGATGATATAGTGGTCAAGAGCAAGGGCAAGGCTACCCTGATCCAAGATTTAGATGAAACTTTTGCAAATCTGCGCAAGATCAACCTCAAGTTCAATCTCGAGAAGTGCGTGTTTGGAGTCCCTTCCGGCAAGCTTCTCGGGTTCTTTGTGTCTCAGCGGGGAATTGAAGCCAACCCCGACAAGATCAAGGCCATCGAGCAGATTGAAGCACCGAAGCGCGTCAAGGATGTGCGAAGGCTTGCCGGTTGCGTGGCTGCTCTCAGCAGGTTTATCTCTAAGTCTGCTGAGCGCGCCCTGCCGTTTTTCAAAATATTGAAAAAGGCAGGTCCAATGAAATGGACTCCGGAAGCGGAGGCCGCGCTGCAGGACTTGAAGAGGTACCTGTCCTCCACTCCAATACTTGTCGCACCTAAGCCACAAGAGAAGTTGCTGCTGTACCTAGCGGCAACCAATCAAGTGGTTAGTGTTGCGTTAGTAGCGGAGAGGGAGGCGGACGATGAGCCAGCAACCGCGGCAAGCGAATCCAGCGACAAGCAGGGGGCTTCTCCGACAAGCTCTGGTCCTGACAAAGATGAATCTGCGCAGACGTGCAAGGAGGTGCAGAAGAAGATGGTGCAGCGCCCAGTTTACTTTGTCAGCTCCCTTCTCCAGGGGGCTAGGTCGAGGTACTCTGGTGTGCAAAAATTGCTTTTCGGCCTTCTCATGGCCTCGAGAAAGCTGCGCCATTACTTCCAGGCACACGAGATCACAGTTGTCACTCGCTTTCCGCTGAAGAGGATACTGCAGAATCCAGAAGCAACAGGCAGGATTGTCGAGTGGGCATTGGAACTGTCAAGCTTTGGCCTCAAGTTTGAGAGCACTGCAACGATCCAAAGCAGGGCATTGGCAGAGTTCATGGCAGAGTGGACGCCAACTCCAGATGAAGAAATTCCAGAGACGAGCATCCCCGTCAAGGAGACAAGCAAAGAGTGGCTGATGTATTTTGATGGTGCCTTCTCGCTACAAGGCGCCGGTGTTGGCGTGCAGCTTATCGCACCCACCGGAGAGCACCTCAAGTACGTAGTCCAGATGCACTTTCCCAAGGAGCAAGCAACAAACAATACTGCAGAGTATGAGGGTTTGCTTGCCGGCCTCAGAATCGCAGCCGACCTTGGGATCAAGAAACTCATTGTAAGGGGTGACTCGCAGCTTGTCGTCCGCCAAGTGAACAAGAACTACCAGAGTCCATTGATGGAAGCTTATGTTGATGAAGTGAGAAAGCTAGAAGCACACTTTGACGGCTTGCAAATGGAACACGTTCCGCGAGCTCAGAATGACATTGCTGATGGCCTGTCAAAGTGCGCTGCACTAAAGTTACCTGTGGAACCAGGGATCTTTGTGCTCAAGCTGACTCAACCATCCGTGACACCATCAACTGGACAGAATAAGAAGAGGAAGTTGGTTTCTGGTGACTACTTTCCGGCAGAGCTTCCCGAAGCCGCCGCCAAGAAGGTCCCCAAGATCGACGCCAAGAGTGCTGAGGAGCAGTCTGCTCCGGCGAACCTCTTGGTTTGTTCCGTTGAAGCAAACGCTCCCGACAAGTTTTGCTCCGGCAAGCTTGCCGGGGAATATCACGCTCCGGCCGAACCGCAGGTTCTTGCCGTAGAAGCGGATGTTCCCGCAGCAACAGATACGCCTTTAGTCCTTGTTGTCGAGCCACAAGCTCCAGCATGGGCGCAGCAGATTGTCCATTTCCTTCAGACAGGAGAGCTTCCCGAAGAGCAAGAAGAAGCTGAAAGAGTAGCCCGGCAGTCAAGTATGTACAAGTTTGTCGACAACACACTGTACAGAATAAGACTCAACGGTGTGAAATTGAAGTGCATTCGCCGGGAAGATGGACAACAGCTGTTGGCAGAGATACATGGAGGCATATGTGGTCACCACATTGGCGCAAGAGCGCTTGTCGGCAAAGCATTCCGACAAGGCTTCTTCTGGCCGACAGCCCTCCAGGATGCAACTGCACAAGTAACCAAGTGTGAAGCGTGCCAGTTCCATTCCAAGCAGATACACCAGCCAGCTCAAGCTCTCCAGACGATCCCTTTATCCTGGCCATTTTCGGTCTGGGGGCTCGACATCCTCGGCCCCTTCCCCCGAGCTGTCGGGGGCTTTGAGTTCTTGTACGTTGCAATCGACAAGTTCACAAAGTGGCCGGAAGTGGAACCAGTGAGGAAGGTGACAGCACAGTCAGCAGTCAAGTTCTTCAGGTCGATTGTTTGCCGTTTCGGGGTTCCTAACAGGATCATCACCGACAACGGCACGCAATTTACGAGCCGCACCTTCATGCAGTATGTCCAAGATCTTGGCGCCAAGATCTGCTTCGCTTCTGTTGCTCACCCGAGAAGCAACGGTCAAGCGGAGAGGGCAAATGCTGAAGTGCTGCGAGGCCTCAAGACCAGAACTTTCGACAGGCTGCACAAGTGCGGAAGAAACTGGATCGAGGAGCTGCCGGTGGTTCTTTGGTCGATCAGGACGACGCCAAATCGAGCCACTGGCCAGACACCCTTTGCTCTAGTCTATGGAGCAGAGGCAGTTCTCCCCACGGAACTCGTTTACGGGTCACCTCGAGTGCTCGCTTATGATGAGCTCGAGCAAGAGCAGCTGCGACAAGATGACGCGCTGCTCCTTGAGGAAGACCGTCTCCAGGCTGCTGTGCGAGCCGCTCGCTACCAGCAAGCTTTGCGTCGCTACCATAGCCGCAAAGTTAAAGCCAGGAGCTTCGAGGAAGGCGACCTTGTTCTTCGGCGTGTTCAGTCCGCCAAGAATTCCAACAAGTTGACGCCGAAGTGGGAAGGCCCTTATCGGGTGAAACGAGTCACTAGGCCCGGCGCTGTCCGCCTTGAGACCGAAGATGGCATTCCGGTGAGCAACTCCTGGAACATTGAACATCTTCGTAAGTTTTACCCGTAAGGCGCGGTTGCCGAAAGCTTTTCCGGCAACCACCTTTTGTACAAGTCTTGCCGCTGTTGCATGTAATCCTTTGTACAAAGCCGGGCGCAGACCCCGTGCACCAGTAAAGCTCATGTGCCTCGCACATCTTGTCAGTTTTTTATGCTATAATCCTTTTTCGCATATGTTATCTGACACTTTGTGCAGCACTAGACCACGGTAAGCAATAACGAGCCCAAGGCTCCATATCATTACTTTGTTTCTCTGTTTCTTTCTCAAAAGAAGGAAGGTTCCCTCGCCCACAAGGTTTACCGGGGGGGGAGGAGAAGATAATGGTGTGGACCAGGCCGTTCAAGAAAGTTTATCCTTGCCGGGAAGCAGACGACAAAAAGCTAAGTTGCCAAAGCTTGAGCAGTCATTTTTTTTTTAAGATTTCGAGTTATTTTCCTTGAACGACCGTGCTTTGTATGGAAAACCTGTGCGCGGAGGAACCAACTCGTAGCTAGTTGCGCCTTTACTTTGTTTCGAGTCCGCTCAACAACTTAAGTGAGCTGCTAGCGCCCTTACTTTGCTTCGAGTCCGCTCAGCAACTTAAGTGAGCCGCTAGCGCCCTTACGTTGTTTCGAGTCCGCTCAACAACTTAAGTGAGCTGCAACTAGTTGCGACAAGGTTGCTTGTCGGTAGCGACCCCGCCAGCAGGCTGCTGAAGTTCCGCACTCGGCGCTCGCGGCAAGGGTACCTGCGCCGGCAAGTTTCCCTAGAAAGCGTAGGGCAGAACCATACAAAGCCAAGAGTCGAGTAAAGGAAGTAACACAGCAATTTTTTGCCTAAGATGGAGTTATATTACAAAAATAACTTGTCGCGCCTCTAATAAAGTGTTCCCATGACATGACTGGCAGCGACAAGAGAAGAAGAAAACAGACGGCACCTGGGCCCCGGCGAGCCCGTATCGCTGGGGGCTGCGAGTGCCAAGAATCGCCCACGGCAAACCAGGGTTGCCGGGGGCTGCAATATCAGATAAGTCTTTCATCCCTCATCATGCATCCTCTTATGGACTGGGGAATGCGAAACCGCGTTTCTTCCCGAAAACTATCGTGCTCCCTCAACTCTAGGCCCCGGGGCTCGTTCCCGGGGCCAAGTTTGGTCGTAGTCGCGGCAGCAAAGGGATGAAACAAGGAGATCGCACCCACCTCGTTCCCGCCTCCGTCAAAGGCGTGAGAAAGGTCGAGCGACGTGGGAAGGCGGCAGGGCTTGTTGCCGGGAGATGAAATGTCTGTCCGAGGGACACCAAGGGTTTGCTCCTTGACGTGGGTTCAACTCACGAGACAAATAACCCGGCAAGCATCCCTTTTTCATTAAAAAACATCCCGCTCAGGTACAGCCCATAGAGGATGAAAAACATGAAAGAGGGGATTACAAGTTCTAGTTACAGCTAAGGCCCGAAGGCTTACAAATTAAAAAGATAAGATGCCCGTAATCCCTTTCCTGTCCCTCTCCTCAGGAGGCAGGTCAAGGAGGCGAAAAGGGCAAAAGGAGTGCCTAGGCGAGCTACGGGTGCCAGAAGACACCAAGAGAACATCCCGGGGGCCGTCCGAAGGCTGGACGACGATGGCGGCGCCGGAAGCGGGGCTCGAAGACGGGGCGGCAGGACGTCAGCACGCTGTCGAGGGCACCACGCCCTCATACTCCGACCTGACGGCCTTGTCGCCGGCCCTCTTCCCCTTCCGCAGCCTCCCTACGCCAGCCGCCCAAGGAGACGACCCCGGGGAGTTCAAGGAGCCGGCGACACGGATGGTGGGGCCGCCGGTGCCGCGCGAAGCGGCGCCCGACGCCTAGTCGGATCCGCTACCCCGCCGTCCGCTACCCTCGTCGTCGCTGTCGCTCTCCTCCTCGTCACTCTCGCTCAAGGAGGAGCCTTCGCTGTCGGAGGAGCTGTCCACGCAGCACTTCGCCCAAGTGCCGAAGCACCCTAAGACCTTGACGGAGAGGAGATCGCCCTCCATCAACTTAAAATGGAGGGTGAACCCCTACATCAAGCTGTGGATGCGGGCGAACGTCTTCCACCCTCGATCAAGATACATCACATTAGGGGCTGGGAATGCAACGCGGACTCGCGTGCCGCTGATCCCACAGCCCCTCATGTGCAGTCTCAGTGTCTCGGGCGGGTCCAACTCCATCGCGCGCGCAAACGGAGCTGGAAGCCGGAGGCGACGACGAGGCGCCCGGCGCAGCCTGACGAAGAACTCGCAAGGGTCGTCCCCTATATGGACCGCCGTGGGGGGAGGAGCCGCCGGCGGAGGTGAAGCTGACGCGCCGCCCCGTCCGCCTCTTCCCCGAGCGCCTCGACCTCGTCCTCGACTTCGTCCGCGACCTCGCCCCCTCCCTCTTCCCCTTATGGCTGGCGCTGCCACCACGGGCGCGGAAGATGGAGAGATGCGCTGTCTGGCGACGACCCTCGCCGCCACCGATGAAGGGCCTGGGTTCCCTTTCTCCATGGCAAATGAGAGAAAGGGGAGCAGAAGCTGAAGAAAGGAGGGGATGAGAGAGTGCGGTTTCCTGTGCTCCCCTCCCGCTGTTGATAAAGGAGCGAGGTGGGGGCTCGGCCGCCCCGCTCAACGAATCAAGGCACGGGAAGAGCAGGGAGTCGGGGCCATCCCGCTGCCTCTGCTCGCGACGGCCCAGTTTCCCACTTCCACCGTCCGCGACCCCAAGTGCATGGGAGCCGCGTGGCGGAGATGCAGAACCAAGGCGACGGGTGAGGCGGCCTTGCTCCGCCCCGTGATCACGGGGAGGGGACGTCCCGAAAACCGCGCACCGGCCCCGTCCAGTAAATGCACCATGCCCCCACGTCTACCTCCGTTTAGGGAGGAGGGCGTGAACCGTCCCCATCATCGTGGCCTGACACATGCTCGAGGGGCTTAGCCCCGCGCACGCCGCCCGCGTCACCCACGACGCCGCGTTTGACGCGTGCCGTTCTGGGCGTGCGCGGTGGAGCGGAGAGATATGCGGCGTGACCTAGGACGCGCGTGCCCGTGCACTGTTTTGGGCCTGGCCCAACAGCGCTCGGCACCGTGTATGGCCCAGGCCCGGGGGCTCCTGTCGGTGTACTAGAGTAGGGGTACCCTAGTACCCCGAACTTGTGCACGGGCAGTCGCAGCATCCCGCGGCAAGGCTTGCCGGGTGACCGCCAAGACCCTCCGTGGCTCCCTTGAAGACCATTCAAGAACAAAGTACTCAAACCAAGGCCCCGGCAAGAGGAGCTACTTTCATTATCAACTCTGCATCTTTTGGCTTCAACATTATGAATATGTGTATCACTACTATCGAGATTCATCAAAAATAGACCACTCTTCAAAGGTGCCTGACCATAAAAGATATTATTCATATAAATAGAACAACCATTATTCTCTGATTTAAATGAATAACCGTCTCACATCAAACAAGATCCAGATATAATGTTCATGCTCGACGCTGGCACCAAATAACAATTATTTAGGTCTAATATTAATCCCGAAGGTAGATGTAGAGGTAGCGTGCCGACCGCGATCACATCGACTTTGGAACCGTTTCCCACGCGCATCGTCACCTCGCCCTTTGCCAGTGCCCGCTTATTCCATAGTCCCTGTTTCGAGTTGCAAATATTAGCAACAGAACCAGTATCAAATACCCAGGTGCTACTGCGAGCTCTAGTAAGGTACACATCAATAACATGTATATCACATATACCTTTGTTCACCTTGCCATCCTTCTTATCCGCCAAATACTTGGGGCAGTTCCGCTTCCAGTGACCAGTCTGCTTGCAGTAGAAGCACTCAGTTTCAGGCTTAGGTCCAGACTTGGGTTTCTTCTCCTGAGCAGCAACTTGTTTGATGTTCTTCTTGAAGTTCCCCTTCTTCTTTCCTTTGCCCTTTTTCTTGAAACTAGTGGTCTTGTTAACCATCAACACTTGATGCTCCTTCTTGATTTCTACCTCCGCAGCTTTCAGCATTGCGAAGAGCTCGGGAATAGTCTTGTTCATCCCTTGCATATTATAGTTCATCACGAAGCTCTTGTATCTTGGTGGCAGTGATTGGAGAATTCTATCAATGACGCAATCATCTGGAAGATTAACTCCCAATTGAATCAAGTGATTATTATACCCAGACATTTTGAGTATATGCTCACTGACAGAACTGTTCTCCTCCATCTTGCAGCTATAGAACTTATTGGAGACTTCATATCTCTCAATCCGGGCATTTGCTTGAAATATTAACTTCAACTCCTGAAACATCTCATATGCTCCATGACGTTCAAAACGTCGTTGAAGTCCCGATTCTAAGCCGTAAAGCATGGCACACTGAACTATCGAGTAGTCATCAGTTTTGCTCTGCCAGACGTTCATAACATCTGGTGTTGCTCCAGTAGCAGGCCTAGCACCCAGCGGTGCTTCTAGAACGTAATTCTTCTGTGCAGCAATGAGGATAATCCTCAAGTTACGGACCAAGTTCGTGTAATTGCTACCATCATCTTTCAACTTTGCTTTCTCAAGGAACGCATTAAAATTCAACGGAACAACAGCACGAGCCATCTATCTACAATCAACATAAACAAGCAAGATACTATCAAGGACTAAGTTCATGATAAATTTAAGTTCAATTGATCATATTACTTAAGAACTCCCACTTAGATAGACATCCCTCTAATCTTCTAAGTGATCACGTGATTCAAATCAACTAAACCATAACCGATCATCACGTGAGATGGAGTAGTTTTCAATGGTGAACATCGTTATGTTGATCATATCTACTATATGATTCACGCTCGACCTTTTGGTCTCCGTGTTCCGAGGCCATATCTGCATATGCTAGGCTCGTCAAGTTTAACCTGAGTATTCTGCGTGTGCAAAACTGGCTTGCACCCGTTGTAGATGGACGTAGAGCTTATCACACCCGATCATCACGTGGTGTCTGGGCACGACGAACTTTGGCAACGGTGCATACTCAGGGAGAACACTTCTTGATAATTTAGTGAGGGATCATCTTATAATGCTACCGTCAATCAAAGCAAGATAAGATGCATAAAAGGATAAACATCTCATGCAATCAATATAAGTGATATGATATGGCCATCATCATCTTGTGCTTGTGATCTCCATCTCCGAAGCACCATCGTGATCACCATCGTCACCGGCGCGACACCTTGATCTCCATCGTAGCATCGTTGTCGTCTCACCAATCTTATGCTTCCACGACTATCGCTACCGCTTAGTAATAAAGTAAAGCATTACATCGCGATTGCATTGCATACAATAAAACGACAACCATAAGGCTCCTGCCAGTTGCCGATAACTCGGTTACAAAACATGATCATCTCATACAATAAAATTCAGCATCATGTCTTGACTATATCACATCACAACATGCCCTGCAAAAACAAGTTAGACGTCCTCTACTTTGTTGTTGCAAGTTTTACGTGGCTGCTACGGGCTTAAGCAAGAACCAATCTCACCTACGCATCAAAACCACAACGATAGTTTGTCAAATAGACTCCGTTTTAACCTTCACAAGGACCGGGCGTAGCCACACTTGGTTCAACTAAAGTTGGAGAGACAGTCGCCCGCAAGCCACCTGTGTGCAAAGCACGTCGGGGGAACCGGTCTCGCGTAAGCGTACGCGTAATGTTGGTCCGGGTCGTCTTGCCCAACAATGCCGCCAAACCAAAGTATGACATGCTGGTAGGCAGTATGACTTATATCGCCCACAACTCACTTGTGTTCTACTCGTGCATATAACATCAACATAAATAACCTAGGCTCAGATGCCACTGTTGGGTTTCGTAGTAATTTCAAAAAAATTCCTACGCACACGTAAGATCATGTGATGCATAGCAACGAGAGGGGAGAGTATTGTCTACGTACCCACGCAGACCGACTGCGGAAGCGTTGAAACAACGTAGAGGAAGTAGTCGTACGTCTTCACGATCCAACCGATCAAGCACCGAAACTACGGCACCTCCGAGTTCGAGCACACGTTCAGATCGATGATGATCCCCGGACTCCGATCCAGCAAAGTGTCGGGGAAGAGTTCCGTCAGCACGACGGCGTGGTGACGATCTTGATGCACTACAGCAGCAGGGCTTCGCCTAAACTCCGCTACAGTATTATCGAGGAATATGGTGGCTGGGGGCACCGCACACGGCTAAGGAATAGATCACGTGGATCAACTTGTGTGTCTCTGGGGTGCCTCTGCCTCAGTATATAAAGGACTAGAGGGGGGAGGCTGGCCGGCCATAGGAGGCGTGCCAGGAGAGTCCTACTCCCTCTGGGAGTAGGATTCCCCCCCCCCCCCAATCCTAGTTGGAATAGGATTCCTTGAGGGGGGAAAGAGAGAGAGGGGGCCGGCCACCTCTCCTAGTCCTAATAGGACTAGGGGAAGGGGGGAGGCGCGCGGCCACCTTGGGCTGCCCCTTTCTCCTTTCCACTAAGGCCCATCAAGGCCCATATGGTTCCCGGGGGGGTTCCGGTAACCTCCCGGTACTCTGATAAAATCCCGATTTCACCCGGAACACTTTTGATATCCAAACATAGGCTTCCAATATATCAATCTTTACGTCTCGACCATTTCGAGACTCCTCGTCATGTCCGTGATCACATCCGGGACTCCGAACAACCTTCGGTACATCAAAATGCATAAACTCATAATATAACTGTCACGTAACCTTAAGCGTGCGGACCCTACGGGTTCGAGAACAATGTAGACATGACCGAGCCACGTCTCCGGTCAATAACCAATAGCGGGACCTGGATGCCCATATTGGCTCCTACATATTCTACGAAGATCTTTATCGGTCAGACCGCATAACAACATACGTTGTTCCCTTTATCATCGATATGTTACTTGCCCGAGATTCGATCGTCGGTATCCAATACCTAGTTCAATCTCGTTACCGGCAAGTCTCTTTACTTGTTCTGTAATACATCATCTCGCAACTAACTCATTAGTTGCAATGGTTGCAAGGCTTATGTGATGTGTATTACCGAGAGGGCCCAGAGATACCTCTCCGACAATCGGAGTGACAAAACCTAATCTCGAAATACGCCAACCCAACATGTACCTTTGGAGACACCTGTAGTACTCCTTTATAATCACCAGTTACGTTGTGACGTTTGGTAGTACCCAAAGTGTTCCTCCGGTAAACGGGAGTTGCATAATCTCATAGTTATAGGAACATGTATAAGTCATGAAGAAAGCAATAGCAACATACTAAACGATCGGGTGCTAAGCTAATGGAATGGGTCATGTCAATCAGATCATTCTCTTAATGATGTGATCCCGTTAATCAAATAACAACTCATTGTTCATGGTTAGGAAACATAACCATCTTTGATTAATGAGCTAGTCAAGTAGAGGCATACTAGTGACACTTTGTTTGTCTATGTATTCACACATGTATTATGTTTCCGGTTAATACAATTCTAGCATGAATAATAAACATTTATCATGATTATAAGGAAATAAATAATAACTTTATTATTGCCTCTAGGGCATATTTCCTTCAATTGTCAACGTAGTCAATAAACGAGAGAATTGCACAGCGAGCGGCTGACACCAGGGACCCAGCAGCTCGCCCAGTTATTTTTGTTTTGGGTTAATTTGATAAATGCCACTCGAAATCTGGTGTTTCCGAGAAATGGCACTGCAATTTCCAAATTTTGGAAAATGCCATTTCATGCCATTTCCAGTGGCATTTTTTGAAGTCTGGAGTGGCGTTTTTCAAAGTTTGCAAATTGCAGCGGCGTTTTCCAAAGTTTGCAAAAATTGCAGTGGCATTTTTCAAAGTTTGGAAATTGCAGTGGCATTCTTATGAGTCGACATAATTGGAGTGGCATTTATCTAATTTGTTTTTAAGACGGAAGCAGGGTGTCAACTGGGCTGTGCGGGGCACTCTGGCCTGTCTAGACAGCCTTCTCTTTTATGTTTATCACAGACCAGTCCAGTAGTTTTTTTTGTTTCTAAAAATGGCTAACCCAGTTTTTTGTGATTTGCCAAGTAAGTCGCTTTGTCAGGCCTGTCGGGCTGCAAATCTTTCAAGACGAGGAGAGCTTCATTCGGCTGGCCGAGAAAATGGCCTATCAGTAATGAGAAATGGGCTGTACATTTTTAAAACACATCAAACCGGCAATTAGTTTCATTTTTTTTCATTTCGAGATTTTAAATTGCATTGATTTTTATGCGTGGACAATTTGTTGGATTTTATATCGATATACATTTATTTTTAAAATCAGTTTGAATGTGACTCGAAATTTCAGGATTAAAAACAGTTCGGACCGCACCGAAATATGCAAAATTTCGTATAATTTTTTAACCGTGACCACAATATGGGTTGTAATGCTAACAAAAAGAATATGGGCTAAAAAACTTAAGATTTAGCAAATGGGTTGTAAATTATTAGAAATAATGGTAGATGGGTTGTATGCTGTTTTCCATAGATTTGAGTCTTTCCTAAAAAAAGGTTGACGCACAAGCAGTGACTGTTGGATGTCCATCCAACGGCCGTCGTGCTTCTTCAATCTCTGCTCTTTCTGCTCCAGCCGCTCAAACAAGCACCGGCGGGACTGCCTGCTCCCTCCTCCTCGTGGTCGGCTGTGTTGCCATGCAGGCCTCACCGCCCCATCATACTCCCATCGCTGGCCTGGCCATCCCTCTACTCACCCACACCTGCTGTTATTCTCCGGCGATGGCAGATGAACCAGTAAACCCTCGTACAGTCGTACTCCCCTCCGTGCGGGAAACAACTGCCGAGTCTTCCCTGACTCTGTGTCGTTCCCTTCCTAGGCCTCCTCATCGTCCATCGCCCTGGTGCTCTCGGTGCGGCCTGGTCAACATGGTCAACAACCGACATGCATCTGAAGTGGATTGTACGTGGAGAGGCTGACAGCCGGGTCCATGGTCGCACGCAAGGAAATGCCTTCTTATTACATGCAAAATAATTATTCCACCACCTGACATCTGGGACCCACCAAAAGGGTCTCTATATTTCACGAAAAAAACATTACCGTCGCTGACAGCTCGGATCCACTAGTTATATCTTTGCACGCAAGGAAGTGCCTCCTTATTACGCACAAAAAAATGAATACTCCCCCTGATAGCTGGGACCCAGTATAGTGGGAGGCTGACTTGTGGGCCTACTAAGTTGACGGGGATGGAGGGCTTTGTCAACTTAGTCAATATGCACGATTCTAGCTCCAGTGACCGTACGATGTCCATCCAACGGTCGTAGTGCTTCTTCAACCTCTGGTCTTCTTGCTCCAGCCGCCCAAACCAGTGCCGGTCGTGCCTTGTACTCCTGCCTCCCGTGGTCGGTTGCGATGTCGCGGAGGCCTCACCGCTCCCTACTACTCCCACCGCTGGCCAGGCCATCCCTCTACTCACCCACACCCCCTGTTATTCTGCGGCGACGCCAGCCTCACACCGCAGCGAACCAGTGAACCCTCATACTCCCCTACGCGTGGGCATCCACTGCCGCGTCTTCCCTGGCTCCGTGTTGTCCCCTTCCTAGGCCTCGCCATCGTCCACCGCCCTGGTGCTCTCGGTGCGGCGTGGTCAACATGGTCAAGGAACAGCTTCCATCGGACGTGGACTGTACGTGGAGAGGCTGACAGCTGGGTCCACGGCCGCAGCAAGGAAGTGCCTCCTTATTATGCGGAAAATAATGATTCCTCCACCTGACAGCAGGGACCCATCGGACGGGCAACCGTATTTCGTGATAAAATGTTTCCCCCTAACTGTTGGGACCTAACAGCTACAGCTTCGCACGCGAGGAAGTGCCTGACAGTCGGGACCCACCTGGTCGAAGTGTACGTAGCGTTGTCATTCTGGTCGCGAATGTGTACGTACATACTGGTCGATGTAGAGGCACGCACGTGTCGTAGTAGAGGCGCGCATGTAGCATGTACACGTACGTATAGCACCCAGTGTGCAAGAAAGAAAATACGGCCACATACGTACATACGGGCGGGGTCTCGAACGCCTACTCGCGCATACGTATGGCCAGGGCTCGCATATAAGGCAGAACGGAGAAACAACGTCGTCGTCGCCCGCAAAAAAAACAACAACGTCATCGTGTTCATGGAGAGGCAACAGAATGTGTCGTGTTCATTGGGAGGCAATGGAACGCGTGGGAGCCAACCGGCTTGGACGGAACAGCCGATGGAAACGAGGCTTGGCGTACTGCAGAACGGAGGAAACGGCCTTGTGTTCAACCGGCCACAATCAAAACGGGATCTTGTTTATTGGGAGGGGTCTGGCATACCGCAAAACGGAGGAAACGGGCCTCCTACGGTCAAAACGGGGGTCCTATTCATCGGGAGGGGTGTGGCATACCGCAGAACGGAGAAAACGGACTTGTGTTGGAGCGCTACGGTCGAAACGGGGGTCCTGTTCATCGGGAGGGGGTGTGGCGTACCGCAAAACGGACTCCACGGGAAATTGTTCATCTCCACCGTCGACCCCCTCCAGCCTCCACGGGCTACTGTTCATCCACCGTCGACCTCCTCCAGCCTCCACCTACGACTGTTCATCCACGGGCTCCTGTTCATCCAGCCTCCACCGCGCACTACTCCACCGGCCACTGTTCAACCAGCCATCTCCACGGGCTACTGTTCATCCAGCCCTCCACGGGGTCCTGTTCATCCAGCCCCAACCAACTCGATCAATCGGGGTCCTGTTCATCCAGAGGCAACACCACGGGGTCCTATTCATCCACCCCCACCGGGAACTATTCGTCCAAACCCCCCCCAGCAACACTCACTATTCATCCAGAGGCAGCATCGATCGGCTTCAGTTAGTAGCAGTAGCGAAGGAATCGCTCGATCGGGTTCAGTTAACAGCCATCGATCAATCTCTCGGGTTCAGTAACACGTAGCCTGCAGTGCAATCGCTCGGGTTCAGTAGGCGAACGCCTCGCTCGGGTTCAGTTAGAGCCCAACGCCTCGCACCCACGCGCGTGCGTGTACGAGAGAAACACGCAAACCTCCGTGCATCGCTCGTCCCCGACCACCCACCGTAACCGGGAACACCCTGATATTTTCCTCGCCCTCGCTTCTACCATGGTTTTCTCCGTCATGGATGGCCCAAACAATGTCATGCAGCTGCATCTCCGGCTCGCCCAGGACAAAAGCCCATTTTCTGTCATGATTTTTTGTCATAGAAGTAGGAGCCCACCACATCTATGATGATACCGGGTTTTGTCACAATTATCGTCATAGAAGTGTCATAAGTATGACAGGAAAAAAATTCGTTCGGCCCAAAATGTCACGGATGTGTCTTTTTTTGTAGTGGGGCTTCTAGCAAGAACCGTTCTTACCTACGCATCCAAACCACAACGTGGTATAGTGATTGCTTTTTGATCTTCAAAAGAACCCTGTTCATTGAATCCGATTCAACTAAAATTGGAGAAACTGACACCCGCCAGCCACCTGTGTGCAAAGCACGTCGGTAGAACCAGTCTCATGAACGCGGTCATGTAATGTCGGTCCGGGCCGCTTCATCCAACAATACCACCGAATCAAGAAACAACTAGTGACGGCAAGCAATATGTATATACCCACACCCACAACTCCTTTGTGTTCTACTCATGCATATAACATCTACGCATAGACCTGGTGATAACCCACAAGTACAGGGGATCAATTGTAGCCTCTTTCGATAAGTAAGAGTGTCGAACCCAACAAGGAGATAAAGGTAGAACAAATATTCCCTCAAGTTCTATCGACCACCGATACAACTCTACGCACGCTTGACGTTCGCTTTACCTAGAACAAGTATGAAACTAGAAGTACTTTGTAGGTGTTGTTGCATAGGTTTGCAAGATAATAAAGAGCATGTAAATAAAAAGTAGGGGTTGTTTAGATAAAGACACAACTAAATTAGTTTTAGTAAAGAGCTTTTTACGAGAAAGTTATTTGTCCTAGGCAATCGATAACTAGACCGGTAATCATTATTGCAATTTTATATCAGGGAGAGGCATAAGCTAACATACTTTCTCTACTTGGATCATATGCACTTATGATTGGAACTCTAGCAAGCATCTGCAACTACTAAAGATCATTAAGGTAAAGCCCAACCATAGCATTAAAGTATCAAGTCCTCTTTATCCCATACGCAAACAACCTACTTACTCGGGTCTGTGCTTCTGTCACTCACGCCACCCACCATAAGCAAATCATGAACATATTGCTAACCCTACAGCGGGGATCCCTCACGCTTGCGCGACACGGAGAGCACCGTAGGACAGCACCAATAATAAAATATGCAACTCAAACCAATCTTGATCATCAAATAACCCATAGGACAAAACGGATCTACTCAAACATCATAGGATAGCCATACATCATTGGGAAATAATATATAGCGTTGAGCACCATGTTTAAATAGAGATTACAGCGGGTAAGAGAGAGGTTACACCACTGCATAGAGGGGGGAAGAGTTGGTGATGATGGCGGTGAAGTTGTTGGTGAAGATTGCGGTGATGATGATGGCCCCAGCGGTGTTTCGGCGCCACCGGAAGAGAGGGGGAGAGGGGCCCCCTTCTTCTTCTTCTTCCTTGACCTCCTCCCTAGATGGGAGAAGGGTTTCCCCTCTGGTCCTTGGTCTCCATGGCATGGGAGGGGCGAGAGCCCCTCCGAGATTGGATATGTCTCTCTTTGTTTCTGCGTTCTCTCTTCTGCCCTTTCACCGTTTCATATATATATGGAGATCCGTAACTCCGATTGGACTAAAATCTTCGCCGTGATTTTTCCCCAAAAATTAGCTTTCTTGCGGCCGAAGAAGGGCATCAACCGCCTTACGGGGAGCCCATGAGGGTGAGGGGCGCGCCCAGGGGGTGGGGCGCGCCCCCTAGGCCTGGGCGTTCGGTAGAAACCGAAATTTCGGTTTCTACTGTTCGGTTTTTTATTAATTTGGTTAGCCGGAGTGAAAACCGAAATAGACATAAAAATTAAACTAACCGAAAGTTCGTTTAACCGATAGTTTTGGTTCGGTTTTCGGTTTTAACCGAATTAGAGATCACGTACATAAAACATACTTTTACGGCATGCACTGAATAATTAACTGTAGAAACAGTAAACTGTTGTGTGCATTGTACCTGTCGTACCCTGCCTTCTTATGTAGGCAAGCTCACGGTCTCATCCCAAGTAGCTAGGCGAGGTGGGATAATTCCAAATGAAGTGATGTGTTGTGCTAGCTGGGAGAAACTATTAAAAAGTGTGGGCCGTGGGTAGTTGCATGTACGTGGAAGGCCCAAGAGAGGTACAAGCTGTCTGACTCCGCACATGCGGGCACGCGCACTCGCACTCTGCTCAAAAAAATGCGGCCACACGCACTTGCGCACTACCTGGGCGCTAGGATTTTGTGCGTGCCATCAGCTTACTTCGGTTTCTCTTTCGGTTAACGGTGTAAAACCGAACTGTACGAATTAAATTCAGTTAGTATTATTGAAAACCGAATTTTACTGTAGCATCAACAAAAACCGAAAATTCTGTTTTTTCGATTTCGGCATCGGTTCGGTCTTCGGTTCGTCGTTTTTTATGCCCACCCCTAGCGCCCCCTGCCTCGTGCCTCCCTCGGGCACCATCTCGCGTGGATTTTCTTCCGGAATTCTCCAAATATTCCAAAAATATTCTCCGTCTGTTTTTATCCCGTTTGGATTACGTTTGATATGGGGCTTCTGCGAAACATAAAACATGCAACAAACAGGAACTGGCACTGGCACTGGATCAATATGTTAGTCCCAAAAATAGTATAAAAAGTTGCCAAAATTATATGAAAGTTGAATAATATTGGCATGGAAAGATCAAAAATTATAGATACGACGGAGATGTATCATCATCCCCAAGCTTAATTCTTGCTCGTCCTCGAGTAGGTAAATGATAAAAAAGATAATTTTTGATGTGGAATGCTACCTAGCATAATCTTCATCATGTATGTAATCATGGCATGAATATTAAGATACGAGTGATTCAAAGCAATAGTCTATCATTTGACATAAAAACAATAATACTTCAAGCCTACTAATAAAGCAACCATGTCTTTTCAAAATAACATGGCCAAATAAAGTTGTCCCTACAAAATCATATGGTCTGGCTATGCTCCATCTTCACCACACAGAATATTCACATCATGCACAACCCCGATGACAAGCCAAGCAATTGGTTCATACTTTTTAACGCGCTTCAGCTTTTTCAACCCTCACACAATACATGAGCTGAGCCATGGACATAGCACTATAGGTGGAATAGAATATGATGGGGGAGGTTGTGTGGAGAAGACAAAAAGGGAGAAAGTCTCACATCGACACGGCTAATCGACGGGCTATGGAGATGCCCATCAATTGATGTCAATGTGAGGAGTGGGGATTGCCATGCAACGGATGCACTAGAGCTATAAGTGCATGAAATCTCAAACTGAAACTAAGTGGGTGTGCATCCAACTTGCTTGCTCATGAAGACCTCGGGCATTTGAGGAAGCCCATCATCAGAATATACAAGCCAAGTTCTATAATGAAAATTCCCACTAGTATATGAAAGTGATAACTCAAGAGACTCTATATGAAGAACATGGTGCTACTTTGAAGCACAAGTGTGGTAAAAGGATAATAACATTGCCCATTTTTCTTTTCTCTTTTTTGCGGGCTTCTTTGGCCCCCCTTTTTTATTTAGGCTTCTTTGGCCTCTCTTTTTTGATGGGGCAATGCTCTAATAATGATGATCATCACCCTTTTTTTTCCTTACAACTAAATATTACAACTTGATACTAGAACAAAGATATGAATCTATATGAATGCCTCCGGCGGTGTACCGGGATGTGCAATGATCTAGCGTAGCAATGACATCAAAAAAACGGACAAGCCATGAAAACATCATGCTAGCTATCTTACGATCATGCAAAGCAATATGACAATGAATGCTCAAGTCATTTATATGATGATGATGATGGAAGTTGAATGGCAATATATCTCAGAATGGCTATGGAAATGCCATAATAGGTAGGTATGGTGGCTGTTTTGAGGAAGATATAAGGAGGCTTATGTGTGACAGAGCGTATCATATCACGGAGTTTGGATGCACCGGCGAAGTTTGCACCAACTCTCGAGGTGAGAAAGGACAATGCACGGTACCGAAGAGGCTAGCAATGATGGAAGGGTGAGAGTGTGTATAATCCATGGGCTCAACATTAGTCATAAAGAACTCACATACTTATTGCAAAAGTTTATCAGCCCTCGAAGCAAAGTACTACTACGCATGCCCCTAGGGGGATAGATTGGTAGGAAAAGACCATCGCTCGTCCCCAACCGCCACTCATAAGGAAGACAATCAATAAATACCTCATGCTCCGACTTCGTTACATAACGGTTCACCATACGTGCATGCTACGGGAATCACAAGCCTCAACACAAGTATTTCTACTAATCCACAACTACCCACTAGCATGACTCTAATATCACCATCTTTATATCGCAAAACTATTGCAAGGAATCAAACATATCATATTCAGTGATCTACATGTTTTATGTAGGATTTTATGACTAACCATGTGAATGACCAATTCATGTCATCTCTCTAAATAGATATAAGTGAAGAAAGAGAGTTTAATTCTTTCTACAAAAGATATGCCCGTGCTCTAACAGATATAAGTGAAGCAAAAGAGCATTCTACAAATGGCGATTTTCTATGTAAAGAGAAACAGGCAATCCAAACTTCAAATGATATAAGTGAAGCACATGAAGCATTCTATAAAGCCATACTCAAAAGATATAAGTGAAGTGCATAGAGCATTCTATAAATAAACCAAGGACTATCTCATAACATCATGGTGCATAAAAGAGAAGTGAAAACTAAATGCAAAAGACGCTCCAAGATTTGCACATATCGCATGAACGAAACGAATCCGAAAACATATTGATACTTGCTGAAGAAAGAGGGGATGCCTTCCGGGGCATCCCCAAGCTTAGATGCTTGAGTCTCCTTGAATATTTACTTGGGGTGCCTCGGGCATCCCCAAGCTTGATCTCTTGCCTCTCTTCATTCTTCTCACATCGAGACCTTCTCGATCATCGAACACTTCATCCACACAAAACTTCAACAGAAAACTCGGTAAGATCCGTTAGTATAATAAAGCAAATCACTACTCTAAGTACTGTTGAAAACCAATTCATATTTTGTTTTGGCATTGTAGCTACTGTAATATAACTTTTTCATGGCTTAATCCACTGATATAAATCGATAGTTTCACCAAAACAAGCAAACTATGCATCAAAAACAGAATCTGTCTAAAACAGAACATGCTGTAATAATCTGAACATTCACTATACTTATGATACTTGAAAAATTCTGCAAAAATTAGGAAAAATAAAATATTTGTATAGAAAGACAATGCAAAAATAATCAGAACCATTTGACGTTCCAGTAAAAGAATGTAAAATCACGCACTACAACCAAAGTTTCTGTCCTGCACCGCACAAACCAACAAGCATTGTAAACATCCTAAAGGAAAACCTTGGCACATTATTTTTATAATACAATGGAATTGTACAAGGGGGTAATTATTTTTGTTGAAAAGTTTCTGTAATCAAGATTCACAAAGTTTCCATGAGCATGAACAAAGTTCAAGGCTAACTCCCACTTCAACAATGCTTGTCTCTCTCACTTTCACTTTCCTTTTTGAAAAGGTTTTGGGTTCCCCTCTTTATTTTTGTTGTTTTTAAACTATATAAAAGCATCCAACAGAAATAAATGACTCTCTAAAACTTCCGGGTTGTCTCCCTGGCAGCGCTTTCTTTAAAGCCATTATGCTAGGCATATAGTGCTCAAGTAGTGAATCCACCCGGATCCCAAGGTATATCAAAGCCAATTTTAATTAGCAATGATTTGTAATTCAGTAGTGAGCACAAAGTAACATATATCATGTAACAATGAAGTCTAACTCTCTTCCTATGCATCGGCATGTCATAAAAGAACAATTCATGCACACATAGTAAAGGCCAATGCATAGTATAAACAGTTTCTTGCAATTTTATCGTAGTGGAAACATAGAGAGGTGGAGATATAGTTCCTCTCTCATAATAATTGCAAGTAGGGGCAGCAAGCACATGCATATTATATATATCAAAATCATCATGTGTAGTAGTAAAAGGCAACCCATCAATATAATCCTTAATAAGCACAAACTTCTCCGATATAGTGTAGTTTGGAGAATTCAAAAAGATAATAGGACTATCATGTGTGGGTGAAATAGCAAGAATTTCATGTTTAACATAAGGAACTATAGCAAGTTCATCTCCATAAGCATAATTCATATTGGCATCTTGGCCACAAGCATAGCAAGCATCATCAAAAAGGGATATTTCAAAAGAATCAACGGGATCATAGCAATTATCATAGCATTCATCCTTCGATAAGCATGAAGGGAAATTAAACAATGTATGAGTTGAAGAGTTACTCTCATTAGAAGGTGGGCACGGGTGATCAATCCGCTCTTCCTCCTTTTGTTCTTTGCTCTCCTCCTCATCTTTTTCATCCAATGAGCTCATAGTTTCGTCAATTTCTTCTTCCATAGATTCCTGCAAAATATTAGTCTCTTCTTGGACAGCGGAGACTTTCTCAATAAACGCATCAATGTCGGAATTGTATTCATAATTCTCATAACAATATTTAAGGATAACTAAATTTTCAGGTCTGTAAACAGCATCATAAAGATTTTCATATTCTTTGAACATAGATTCAATTTCATAAGCACCCATAAAAGCAACAAATTCTTCTATTTGTTCCACATCATAGTAGTCATATATACCTCTAGCATAAGAAGCCAAAGTTTCATTATCATTAGATTTGCATAGAAAGGGAAGGTGTGGAGCCTTCATCCTAGAGCAACAAGTATAATCATATCTCAACCATAGTTGCCTAGCATACCATTTCAACATATAAATTTGATCCCATAATAGTTTCCCTTTTTGAGTCAAGCGATAATCCCTAAAGTATTCACGTTGATCCAACATGTCACCCATTACCAAATTGAATGGGGTTTTCTCTGGATTATCAAAGTAGTACATAATATCTGTCACATAACGAGCATCAAGGGTTTTGGGAGGTTCCTCATCTCCATGAGTAGCAAGTACACCTAATTTTTTTTGGTATTTCGCGTTCCATATCCATAACTAAAGATAAAGAACAACTAAGAACAGCAAATAAAAATTACTTAGTGATAAAGCAAACAAGCACACACAAGAATATTCACCCCACGCTATTGCTCCCCGGCAACGGCGCTAGAAAAAGATCTTGATAACTCACAAGTATAGGGGATCAATTGTAGCCTCTTTAGATAAGTAAGAGTGTCGAACCCAATGAGGAGCTAAAGGTAGAACAAATATTCCCTCAAGTTCTGTCGACCACCAATACAACTCTATGCACGCTTGACGTTCGCTTTACCTAGAACAAGTATGAAACTAGAGGTACTTTGTAGGTGTTGTTGGATAGGTTTGCAAGATAATAAAGAGCATGTAAATAAAAAGTAGGGGCTGTTTAGATAAATACACAACTAAATTAGTTTTAGTAAAGAGCTTTTTGTTATGAGAAAGTTATTTGTCCCTGGGCAATCGATAACTAGACCGGTAATCATTATTGCAATTTTATATGAGGGAGAGGCATAAGCTAACATACTTTCTCTACTTGGATCATATGCACTTATGATTGGAACTCTAGCAAGCATCCGCAACTGCTAAAGATCATTAAGGTAAAACCCAACCATAGCATTAAAGTATCAAGTCCTCTTTATCCCATACGCAAACAACCTACTTACTCGGGTATGTGCTTCTGTCACTCACGCCGCCCACCATAAGCAAATCATGAACATATTGCTAACCCTACAGCGGGGATCCCTCACGCTTGCGCGACACGGAGAGCACTGTAGGACAGCACCAATAATAAAACATGCAACTCAAACCAATCTTGATCATCAAATAACCCATAGGACAAAACAGATCTACTCAAACATCATAGGATAGCCATACATCATTGAGAAATAATATATAGCATTGAGCACCATGTTTAAATAGAGATTACAGCGGGTAAGAGAGAGGTTACACCACTACATAGAGGGGGGAGAGTTGGTAATGATGGCGGTGAAGATTGCGGTGACGATGATGGCCCCGGCGGTGTTCCGGCGCCACGGGAAGAGAGGAGGAGAGGGGCCCCCTTCTTCTTCTTCCTTGACCTCCTCCCTAGATGGGAGAAGGGTTTCTCCTCTAGTCCTTGGTCTCCATGGCATGGGAGGGGTGAGAGCCCCTCCGAGATTGGATCTGTCTCTCTGTCTCTCTCTGTTTCTGCGTTCTCTCTTATGCCCTTTCACCGTTTCGTATATATATGGAGATCCGTAACTCCGATTGGACTGAAATCTTCGCCATGATTTCCCCCCAAAAAATAGATTTCTTGCGGCCGAAGAAGGGCATCAATCGCCTTACAGGGAGCCCATGAGGGTCAGGGGCGTGCCCAGGGGGGTGGGGCGCGCCCCCCTGCCTCGTGCCTCCCTCGGGCACCGTCTCGCGTCGATTTTTCTTCCGGAATTCTCCAAATATTCCAAAAATATTCTCCGTCCATTTCTAGGCTTCTGCGAAACATAAAACATGCAACAAACAGGAACTGGCACTGGGCACTGGATCAATACGTTAGTCCCAAAAATAGTATAAAAAGTTGCCAAAAGTATATGAAAGTTGAATAATATTGGCATGGAACAATCAAAAATTATAGATATGACGGAGACGTATCACCTAGCTCGGATGCCAATGTGGGGAACGCAGTATTTCAAAAAAATTCCTACAATAACACAAGATCTATCTAGGAGATGCATAACAAAAAGAGAGGGGAGAGTGTGTCTACGTACCCTCATAGACCGAAAGCGGAAGCGTTTATCAACGCGGTTGGTGTAGTCGTACACCTTCACGATCCGTCCCAATCAAGTACCCAACGTATGACACCTTTGCGTTCAGCACATGTTCAGCTCGATGACGTCCTCGCCTTCTTGATCCAGCAAGAGGGACGAAGTAGTAGATGAGTTCCGGCAACACGACGGCGTAGTGACGGTGTTGGTGAAGAACAGTCTCCGCAGGGCTTCGCCTAAGCACTACGAAAACTATGACGAAGGATAAAATAGAGGGGACAAGGTTGTCGGCACACGGCTTGGTGTTTCTTGATGTGTTCTAGGTGCTAGCCCTGCCCCTCTATTTATATGTTGAGCCCTGGGGTCGGAACTTGGAGTAAAAGCCTCCTCAAAGTCGGTTTTGCCCGCAAGGGAGAGTCCTACTCGGACTTCCAGGACTAGACGCCATAGTGCTTGGTGTCTGGCCCAGACGCCATGGGCCACGGCGTCTGGCCCAGGGTCAGACGCTAGGGTCTCCGGCGTTTGGCCCCCTGGCCTCTGCAAAACTCCTTTTGCACCGACATAAAGCCTCGTGGGCTTCACCCCTTGGCCGAACCATATCATCCTATATATCATTCTTTACCTCTGGACCATTCCGGAGCTCCTCGTCATGTCCGTGATCTCATCCGGGACTCCGAACAACATTAGGTCACCAACATACATAACTCATGTAGTACTATATCATCAACGAACGTTAAGCGTGCGGATCCTACGGGTTCGAGAACTATGTAGACATGACCGAGACATCTCTCTGGTCAATAACCAATAGCGGATCCTGGATGCTCATATTGGCTCCTACATATTCTACGAAGATCTTTATCAGTCGAACCGCATAACAACATACGTTGTTCCCTTTGTAATCGGTATGTTACTTGCCGGAGATTCGATCATCGGTGTCATCATACCTAGTTCAATCTCGTTACCGGCAAGTCTTTTTAATCGTTCCGTAATGCAACATCCCGCAACTAACTTTTTAGTCACATTGCTTGCAAGGCTTATAGTGATGTGCATTACCGACAGGGCCCAGAGATACCTCTCCGACTATCGGAGTGACAAATCTTAATCTCGATCTTTGCCAACTCAACAAACACCATCGGAGACACATGTAGAGCATCTTTATAATCACTTAGTTATGTTGTGACGTTTGATACCACACTAAGTGTTTCTCTGGTATTCGGGAGTTACATAATCTCATAGTCATAGGTACATGTATAAGTCATGAAGAAAGCAATAGCAACAAACTAAATGATCATAGTGTTAAGCTAACGGATGGGTCTTGTTCATCACATCATTCTCTAATGATGTGATCCCATTAATCAAATGACAACACATGTCCATGGCTAGGAAACTTAACCATCTTTGATTAACGAGCTAGTCAAGTAGATGCATACTAGGGACACTCTGTTTGTGTATGTATTCACACATGTACTAAGTTTCCGGTTAATACAATTCTAGCATGAATAATAAACATTTATCATGATATAAGGAAATATAAATAACAACTTTATTATTGCCTCTAGGGCATATTTCCTTTAGAGGGGCGGCGCGGCAGCGGTGGAGGTGGGCGCCCCCGTCCAGCCGGGCCCCTGTGGCTGGACGGCGGCGCTCGGCGCGGGAGGGCCTCCCTGGTGACCTCTATGGCTGCGGCTCGGCGGTTCCATGCTCCCTCCTCCTCGGCAGCGGGCGGTGGCCGGCGATCTCTTGCGGATCTGGGCGTTCGGCATCAGGGGCGAGACAGAGGTCTCGGGGGGCCGGTAGGGGGGACGGGTGCACCGCTGCGTACCCCGTCGCCGGCGCAGAGGTGCCGGTCGTGGCCATAGGTCGTTCCTCCTCCTCCCCCTTCCCCCGGCCGACTGGGCACGGTTCCTCTTGAGGAAGTGGTCGCCGGCGGTTCTGAGGTGGTTGGGCTCATGGATCTTGTCCAAGACGTGACCTTTGGGGCTTCTCGGGGTGGTCCGGTGGCGGGGCGGCGGCCCTGGCGGTGGGAGTTGCGTTGGTCGTAGGCGGACTGCGCGACTCGGATGCGGGCGAGCAACCATGGCCGCTTGGGTGGCATGGTTGCAGGTGGTTGGCGGACCCGGGATGCAGCGAAAGGGTGGAGCACCGGGGTTCATCACTTACCTGTTCGTACACGGGTCGATGGTGGCGGCGTCCGCGGATGTCGTGTTTCTCCTTGCAGGCTCCGTCGTGGTGCTCTCACTCCTCCCGTCTTGTTCCGGGTGAAAACATGATCTTTGGATCGGACGATGGCAATGGTCCGTGGTCGTGCCCTTCTTGAAGGCATTGTCTTGGAGCCCTCGATCCGGCGTTGTCCGTTGCACTTCTTCCCGGACGATCTCTCATCTTGATGGTGGTCTCCGTCGGCTACAAACGGTTCTTTTTGCTCATTTTGTTGATACTTGATAGTCGTTGAGGTTGTGTGTCGGTGCCCGGCATTCTTGTATCTTGCCTTGGGTTGTGTTGCATGTGTTCGTATTGGTTGCTTGGATCTAAGTGTTGGTGCTTTATATATAAAGCGGGGGAAACCCTTTTTTGTAACGTACTCCCTCCGTTCCTAATTACTTGTCATAGATATGGATGTATCTAGATGAATTTTAGTTTCTAGATACATCCATTTCTGCGACGAGTAATTTGGGACGGAGGGAGTATATACATGCAAGTCAGGCCAATTTGTTTTTGTCTTTGCATAAAGAATCTCCACTGTGGTTAACCTGCTTACAAAAGTTTCACATAGTTATCTCCTCTTCAAAGTTTGATCAAACCATGCACAAGGACTTGAGAGCAGTGAGAACAAAATTCTCTTCTGTGGACGCGCATTCCGGTGATTTCGATCGGTATCTGGAGATGAACCGTGTCAGCACTCCTAATGGTATTGAGGAGATTCTTGGTCATGCTGAGCTGATATCATCAAGAAGTGTAAGAACAACAGATCAAGTGTCTAGTCTGAATATTGGAAGACTGACAGCAGCACGAGAACTTTGGATAGAGCAACGTCACCAGCTGGAGAATCTTTTCTCCCGGGAAGAAGTGGATGAATTGTCTAGAATAGGAAAACTGCAGAATATATTTATCTCCAACATGGACAATTTAGCATACTTCTGCCGGGGGGTGGAAGATTCCCACTAGTTTCAGTTGTCTGGCGCACTTGCTCCTCGATTGCTGTCCAAGACTGAACTTGCTCTTCCCTTCATCGCTACGCCTGCCGAAGCTTCGTAGTCTAAATATAATGTTCTGTGATACAGTAGTTTGGAGAGGGTGTTGGACGAATTGATCGCCGCAGAAAATGCTCTTCCAGGACTACAGTCACTGCAGCTGTGGGAGCTCCCGGAGCTCAGCGGCGTGTGTGGACGAGTCTTGCCATCTCTCAAGGACCTGAAGGTGAGAGGCTGTGGAAAACTGATGAGGATTCCTATTGGTGTGACTGAAAAGAGCACATTCATTACAACAGTAATGGGAGAGACGCATTGGTGGGAAGATTTGGTCTGGGATGACCAAGGCGTCAAGCGTTGGATGCTCTTGAGAAACTGACCCCCCCTGCTTCCACATTTTGCATCTGAACTGAAGGATGGGTTTTCATTGCTGTACATGGATCCAGCCTAGCGTGGATTGGCGGACGGGTTCATCTTTATTTCCAGTGGGATGCACTTTCACTGTTGCTGTACCTGTCGAGTCCGTAACACTGTTGCAGCGCTACAAGGGGGGCAGCCGTGAATGAACCTTGCACGATTCACTTTTGGTACATTGTATGCTCTGCGAGTCAATCAGCCCAACGACTCTGCGAAATCACAGGCGCAGCCTTGATTCATCTGCCACCAAATGTGAGAAGGACCCCAACACATGGACCAGGCTAGCCCCAACACGATGTTGCCCCGTAGCCCTGCACCGGCTATTCAAGGAACCGTGGTGCAATCCACCAACCTGGCACGCAGGCACGCATGTGAATGTGCTGCAAGCGGAATCCATCCATCCATCCGCTCGTTCATCTCGAGGGCACGGCGGGCGTCGGCCACGTAGTACGTACGTACGTAGGCGCCCATGATGCGCTGCGTCCCACCCGCCGCCGAGGCCGACGCCGCACCGGTGCACATTGCCCGCACGACGGCCGGCCGGCCTGCCCTCCTCCGCGCGCCCGTCCCTCTCCCGCCCCGGTCGCGGTAGCTCGGCGGGCACGGAAAGTGGGGCGCTTTCCCGCGAGATTGCCATCGGAATAATGGCCGCACATGCCATGTCTCCCGGAGTTGGTTGAGCGGACGCCGATTTCTACGCGTCCCCGATCGTGCCGGCGTTCCGTCTAATCGTCGGCTCGTTCGTTCGTTCCTCCCCTTCCTTCATTCCTTCCTTCCGAGGCAGGGTTTTTTCTCTCTATCTTTTTGAGCTGGGGCAGGGTTTTAATGCGGATCTGTACTCCGGTCGACCGGCCCAGACATGCACCGGGCCGGCGAGCTTTTGGCGTTGTCGACCTGCTGTACGTGCTACGTAGTGTGGGCAGACGCACTACGACGATCCAGTCCCAATGCGTGGTAGCGTGGCCCCGTATTACCTATAGCTAGCTCTCGTGGTCGTGGTGTGCACTGTGCTGTCATTGTACGGGGAAGCTGGCCGTTTTCTGTTGCTCTTGCAGTGCGTCCAACATCTATTGTACCCGACTGCTGGTGAATGATTGGTGAAGGCCAACCGATGCGCCATTTTTGTGTCACGAGTCCGTGCGACGGGAAAAGATGCCGTCGTCGGCTGAAAAAGGTGACCTGACAAGCTGAGTACTTGCATAGGTATCCAAAGTAGTAGTAGTACTTGTAGTACATCTGGCTGTTTTAAACGGACCAATTTGCCAGAAGAAATTACGTCCGTCCGAACATGGAAAGCGGCTGCTCGTCTCCGTATTCCTGGAAAGCGGCTGGCCTGCCACTTGCTGAGTGGTGGTGTGCCTGCAAAATTTGACACATTGCATTTGCATGCGGAATACTCGGCTGGTCTTGGATTATCATCCAATCATGCAAAGCCTGATAAGTGATAGCTCGGCATGGACGCGTAGGGCCGAACCATACGGTCAAGGGCCGGAGATGCATTCAGGTCAGGTCAGATCACTGAGGTTCATGCAATGCAGGCCGGGCAGAATGAGGGCTGCCCATCGTGGTAGGGCAAAGCAACGCATGGTGTGCCATAAGGTTCATGCATGCACTCATTCATTCCCTGCTGGACTGGATATACTACATCGATCTCAATCGGGAACATGTCCGGGCAGCAGAAAAGAATGGTGCTGCTGCAGATCGCCACGCACATGACACACCGGCCGGCCTTAAACTTGCAGCAGTGTCGCCGGCACTGGTGCAAAGAACGTGGCTTTCTATCTACTGTCAGCTACGTAGATGGATAGATCAAAACATTTGTTGCGACATGATTCGTAGAATCAGACGATGCTCTCCCTCCGTACTTCTTCTGTTGCACGTCGGCCACTTGTCAGATGGATAGGTGGATTATATCGAACGAACGCGCACGGAAGAAGAGCCTCTCTCTAACCACCAGATTCGTGGCACCATCTAATCTAAATATCTAATCTAATCATCCCGAGCCAGCATAGCAAATGATTCAGCCACGCGATCGGGCATTATCCGGCGCATGTGCTCGCCGTATGGCGACGAGGGAGAAGATCGGCCGCCACAACCTACACGAACGCGCACAACTAATAATGAACCAAAGCAGATTCCTAAATGATAGTACGTACGTACGCACGTCGGTTGCGGCTCCGGATAGTACGTACGTACGCACGTCGCGAGGGAGTAGAGTAATAATCAGCGAGCGGGCGGGGCCTCGCCCTCGCCGGCCTCGGCGCAATGATTCGTCGTCCCCGTCGATCTCGCAACTGCTGTGATGGATGGATGGGTCGGGACCAGCTTGCGGGTGCGCGCGTACAACAGCGACGATGGCGCGGGGAGGGAACCGCGCATTAACCATGCATCTCCGAAGCCCTAACCGATGGCGGATCATTGGAACGAACGGGCACAAGATTCCTCCGCCAGCTCGAAAGAGGGCGGGAGAACGTGGGCTGGGTCGGCCGCCGGGGCTGCCTTGCGCGCCATCCCTTTCCTCTCCCCCACTCATCATCAAGCGGCCAGGCGCTCTTGTCGGACCGGATGCAGGCCGCGCACCACCGGCACAATCATACGCCACGACGCGCGCGAGTACGATTACGAGCACGATCACGATCACGATCACGATGCTCCCCGTCGGTTCCGCCAGCAAGTGGCTCGTGAACGCACACGCGCACGGGCGAGCGCGCGTGATTTTTGTTTGTTTTGTCACGCTCACGTAGAAGTACATTCTCTGCGGTGCACGTACGCTCCGTTTTTCTGAACGTGTATGGTGTAGGGAGCATGATTGAGGTGAGGAATGCCAGGGTGCATGCACTGAAATTAACTACTCCCTCCGTTTTAAAATATAGCGCGCCCACGCTTTTCGAGGTTCAACTTTGACCATAAATTTAACCCACGAGACCGACTGCGGCGGGATCAAAAATTATATAATTAAAAACTTTTTTTGAATACGAATTCATTGGTATAATTTTTTCGCCCGCCGCAGTCGATCTTGTTGATTAAATTAATGGTCAAAGTTGAAGCACGGAAACCGAGGACGCGCTATATTTTGGAACGGAGGGAGTACTATGCTGGTTGAGAGCATGTGTACTGTACATTGGGACTCGTTTTGTTCCTACATGGAAGATTAGATTCAACTTGTTGTATCCTCATTTTGGGCCGATTAATTTGTACTGGACTAGTGGGTGGATATTGCCATCTTGGTAGTGTACTCCACACCCTGTACGTTAAGGTATCTCAGACGGTTTTGCTGTCTTGGGCAGGAGGGAAGCATGCCAAGTTGAGTGAGCAGAGTAACCAATGTACATAATTTTATTGATAGCAAAATCCACCCATTTTGCATATTGTCCATCGGCCATTGCATTCACTTCTTTTGTAAGAAGCTATTCATGGCGGAGCCCCATTCCGGGGTTTCATTGGCGGCTGACTGTTGGCCTATGGTGGGCCGGGGTAACTGTGGATGAGAATGTGAAACTTACCATCTCGTTTCTCGTCTGAGGAGGTAGGAGGTTGGTCGGTTGATTTCCGAGATGAAGGCGAATTCAGCTCCCGATCTGGATGCCCTTCCGGTCGTCTTCTTCCGGAAGCTCTGGGGGTCATTACCCTAATCGTCAAAATAGTCGGGGTGAGGGATATCCGACACTTTAGGCATGCATGTCATGGTGATTAAGGTTCTTCAAAGGATTTTCTCAAAGGTGTGTGTGACGCAGTGTGCCCCAGTGGTGAAACGCCTCTCGCTCCCCTGCCAATCTGCCTTCCTGAAGAGACCTTGTGTCCAATGGGATTCTGGACCTGAGGTCAAGGTACACCGTCTGAAAGCGTGTTCTTCAAGCTGGACTTTCAGAAGTCATATGGCCGCCTTGACTGGCCTTTCCTATACTTAGTTCTTGAGCGAAGGGTATACGGTGATCATTAGTGTTCATGGATCATGCAGTTGATCAGGAGCGATAGCACCACAATTAATGTTAATGGGGGGTGGCCCCTTCTTTAGGCCTTCTTGTGGGGTGAGGCAAGGGGGCTATCTCTCTCTTACTCTTTAACATCACGGTCGACGCCCTCGCAACCATCGTAGATAAAGCTAGGATGGTCGACCACATCAATGGTGTGGTTGGGCATATTATTCCTGGAGGCGAGGTTATTCACCTTTAGTATGCGGATGACACCATGATCATGGTAGAGGGGTCAAAACTTAATATCATCACCCTTAAGTTCCTTCTCCTTTGCTTTGAGGTCATGTTCGACTTTAAGATCAGTTTTGATACAATCAAAATTACGGTGTTAGCATAATTTGTAGCCCATCAATAGTAAATTGCGGACAACTTTAATTGCAAGTTTTCCTCATTCCCCATTGCTTCCTTGGGGATGCCATTGTATGATTTGACAATTCATATCCGAGATGTTGACCCTCTTATGGGTCGTGTGTCCTCTAGGTCTAAGTTGTGGTGCGCTTGGTTTACGTCCAAAGGGAGTAAATCCGTGCTTATCGGCTCTTGCTCTCTAGTCTCCTCATGTATCTGATGGAGTTGTATGTGCCGCCGGAAGGAGTGCATGGCTCCTTTGATAAGGATCTATGTCGCTTCTTCTGGCAGGCCACAAACGTGCATAAGAAATATCATATGATTAAGTCTGCTGAGACCTGCTTGCCTAAGGAGCAGGGGGTCTAGGTATTATCCCGCCATGCCGAATGGATGTGGTCCTGATGCTACGTTGGGCTTGGAGGTTCCTCGGTGATGATGAGGGCTTGTGGCTGCAACTTATCAAAGTGAAGTACTTGCAGGGCCGCCCCCTTCTTTGGTGTGATCGCAAGGAGGGATCCCAATTGTAAAAATTGATACAATATATCAAGAATGAGATTTGTCTAGGTCTCACTATCTGCATAGGGGGGGCTAGCTAGACCCTTGGTTGGGCAAAGCTCTACTATCTTATGAGTTTCCAGCCTTATTTGCTATTTGCTCGGATCCGCTATTGTTGGTTTCCTCGACCATCCATAATGGGATTTGGAACGTCTCATTCCGACAAACATTTGGACCCAGGGAAAACATCGGTTCGGCCAGCCTTCGGGTGGCCCTTCCATTGTCGCTTCCAGACTATCCAGACGCCATATTTTGACGGTTGACCCCTTCGGGTCCTCGACGACATTCTACATAGCCTTCCTGCCATGCAGACGTTCTTTCGCTGAAGAACCTCGGCCTTCCCCTCCCATCTCTATCTAGCTGCTAAAAAGGGTTGACTACCTACACCTCAAGGATAAGGTCGTGAGCGAAGCTGCCTCCCTGGAAGGGGAGGAACATAACCACTGAGGGAGTCCTGGATTAGGGGGTATCCGGACATCCGGATTATATCCTTTGGCCGGACTGTTGGACTATGAAGATACAAGATTGAAGACTTCGTCCCGTGTCCGGATGGGACTCTACTTGGCGTGGAAGGCAAGCTAGGCAATACGGATATGTATATATCCTCCTTTGTAACCGACCTTGTGTAACCCTAGCCCCCTCCGGTGTCTATATAAACCGGAGGGTTTTAGTCCATAGGACAACATATAGAACAACAATCATACCATAGGCTAGCTTCTAGGGTTTAGCCTCTCCGATCTCGTGGTAGATCAACTATTGTACTACTCATATTATCAAGAATAAATCAAGCAGGATGTGGGGTTTTACCTCCATCAAGAGGGCCTGAACCTGGGTAAAACATCGTGTCCCCTGCCTCCTATTACCATCCGCCTTAGACGCATAGTTCGGGACCCCCTACCCAAGATCCGCCGGTTTTGACACCGACATTGGTGCTTTCATTGAGAGTTTCACTGTGCCGTCGCCGTAAGGAAGGATGCCTCGTCTCGTTATTAAAAACAACATTGCCGCCGGGGGGAGCCCTCGCTGTCGGCCATGTTGGGGATCGTAGCAGAAATTTAAAATTTTCTACGCATCACCAAGATCAATCTATGGAGTAATCTAGCAACAAGGGGAAGGGGAGTGCATCTACATACCCTTGTAGATCGCTAAGCGGAAGCGTTCAAGAGAACGGGGTTGATGAAGTCGTACTCGTCGTGATCCAAATCACCGATGATCCTAGCGCCGAACGGACAGCACCTCCGCGTTCAACACACGTACGGAGCGGAGACGTCTCCTCCTTCTTGATCCAGCAAGGGGGAGGAGAAGTTTATGGAGATCCAGCAGCACGACGGCGTGGTGGTGGAAGTAGCGGGATCCCGGCAGGGCTTCGCCAAGCGCAAGCGGGGAGGAAGAGGTGTCACGGGAGGGAGGGAGGCGCCAGGGCTTAGGGTGCTACTGCCCTCCCTCTCCTCCACTATATATAGGGGCCCTGGGGGGCGCCGGCCCCCTAGAGATCCCATCTAATGGGAGATGCGGCGGCCTAGGGGTTGGCTTGGCCCCCAAGCCAGGTGGAGGCGCCCCCACCCCTTTAGGGTTTCCAACCCTAGGCGCAAGGGAGGCCCAAGGGGGGCGCACCAGCCCACCAGGGGCTGGTTCCCACGTCACTTCAGCCCATGGGGCCCTCCGGGACAGGTGGCCCCACCCGGTGGACCCCCAGGACCCTTCCGGTGGTCCCGGTACAATACCTGTGACCCCAAAACTCTCCCGGTGGCCAAAACTGGACTTCCTATATATATATATATATATATATATATATATATATATATATATTTATATACCATTCCGGAACTCCTCGTGACGTCCGGGACTCCGAACAACTTTCGGTTAACCACATACTAATATCTCTACAACTCTAGCATCACCGAACCTTAAGTGTGTAGACCCTACGGGTTCGGGAGACACATAGACATGACAGAGACAACTCTCCGGCCAATAACCAACAGCGGGATCTGGATACCCATGTTGGCTCCCACATGCTCCACGATGATCTCATCGGATGAACCACGATGTCGAGGATTCAATCAATCCCGTATACAATTCCCTTTGTCTACTGGTATAGTACTTGCCCGATATTCGATCGTCGGTATCCCGATACCTTGTTCAATCTCGTTACCGGCAAGTCTCTTTACTCGTTCCGTAACACATCATCCCATGATCAACTCCTTGGTCACATTATGCATATTATGATGATGTCCTACCGAGTGGGCCCAGAGATACCTCTCCGTTTACACGGAGTGACAAATCCCAGTCTCGATTCGTGCCAACCCAACAGACACTTTCGGAGATACCCGTAGTGCACCTTTATAGCCACCCAGTTATGTTGTGACGTTTGGTGCACCCAAAGCATCCCTACGGTATCCGGGAGTTGCATAATCTCATGGTCTAAGGAAATGATACTTGACATTAGAAAAGCTTTAGCAGACGAACTATACGATCTTGTGCTAGGCTTAGGATTGGGTCTTGTCCATCACATCATTCTCCTAATGATGTGATCCCGTTATCAATGACATCCAATGTCCATGGTCAGGAAACCATGACCATCTATAGATCAACGAGCTAGTAAACTAGAGGCTTACTAGGGAAATGTTGTGGTCTATGTATTCACACATGTATTACAGTTCCGGTTAATACAATTATAGCATGAACAATAGACAATTATCATGAACAAGGAAATACAATGATAACCATTTTATTATTGCCTCTAGGGCATATTTCCAACAGTCTCCCACTTGCACTAGAGTCAATAATCTAGTTCACATCACTATGTGATTGCAATGAATCCAACACCCATGGGGTTTGTTCATATCTTGCTTGTGAGAGAAGTTTATTAGTCAATGAGTCTGAACCTTTCAGATCCATGTGTGCTTTACAAATCTCTATGTCGTCTTGTAGATGCAGCTACCACGCGCTACTTGGAGCTATTCCAAATAACTATTCTACTATACGAATCCGGTTTACTACTCAGAGTCATCCGGATTGGTGTCAAAGTTTGCATCGATGTAACCCTTTACGACGAACTCTTTTACCACCTCCATAATCGAGAAAATTCCTTAATCCACTAGTTACTAAGGATAAGTTCGACCGCTGTCGTGTGATCCATTCCTGGATCACTCTTGTACCCCTTGACTGACTCATGACAAGGCACACTTCAGGAGCGGTACACAACATAGCATACTGTAGAGCCTACGTCTAAAGCATAGGGGACGATCTTCGTCCTTTCTCTTTCTTCTGTTGTGGTCAGGTCTTGAGTCTTACTCAATATTCACACCTTGTGACACAGCTAAGAACTCCTTCTTTGCTGATCTATTCTGAACTCCTTCAAAATCTTGTCACGGTATGTATTCATTCGAAAGTACTATTAAGCGTTTTTGATCTATCCTTATAGATCTTGATGCTTAATGTTCAAGTAGCTTAATCCAGATTTTCCATTGAAAAACACTTTTCAAATAACCCTATATGCTTTCCAGAAATTCTACATCATTTCTGATCAACAATATGTTAACAACATATACTCATCAAAAATTCTATAGTGCTCCCACTCACTTCTTTGGAAATACAAGTTTCTCATAAACTTTGTATAAACCCAAAATCTTTGATCATCTCATCAAAGCGTACATTCCAACTCCGAGATGCTTACTCCAGTCCTTAGAAGGATTGCTGGAGCTTTGCATACTTGTCAGCATCTTTCAGGATTGTCAAAACCTTCTGGTTGTATCACATACAACCTTTCCTCAAGAAAAATGTCGAGGAAACAATGTTTTTTACATCCTATCTACAAGATTTCATAAATAATGCAATAACTGCTAACATAATTCCAACAGACTCTTAGCATCGCTACGAGTGAGAAAGTCTCATCGTAGTCAACTCCTTGAACTTGTCGGGAAACATCTTAACGACAAGTCGAGCTTTCTTAATGGTGACACTTACCATCATTGTCTGTCTTCCTTTTAAAACCCATCTGCACCCAACAGCCTTACGACCATCAAGTGGTTCTTTCAAAGTCTATACTTTCTTTTATACATGGATCCTCTCTCGGATTTTATGGCCTCGAGCCATTCTTTGTAATCTGGGCCCACCATCACTTCTCCATAGCTCGTAGGTTGATTGTTGTCTAGCAACATGACTTCCAAGACAGGATTACGTACCACTGTGAAGTAGTATGCATCCTTGTTGACCTATGAGGTTTGGTAGTGACTTGATCCGAAGTTTCATGATCACTATCATAAGCTTCCACTTCAATCGGTGTAGGTGCCACAGGAACAACTTCATGTGCCCTGCTACACACTAGTTGAAGTGACGGTTCAATAACCTCATCAAGTCTCCACCATCCTCCCACTCAATTCTTTCGAGAGAAACTTTTCCTCGAGAAAGGACCCGTTTCTAGAAACAATCACTTTTGCTTACGGATCTGAAATAGGAGGTATACCCAACTATTTTTTTGGATATCTATGAAGATGCATTTATCCGCTTTGGGTTCGAGCTTATCAGCCTGAAACTTTTTCACATAAGCATCACAGCCCCAAACTTTTAAGAAACGACAGCTTAGGTTTGTCTAAACCATAGTTCATACGGCGTGGTCTCAACGGAATTGTGTGGTGCCCTATTTAAAGTGAGTGCAGTTGTCTCTAATGCCTAACCCATAAACAATAGTGGTAATTCGATAAGAGACATCATGGTATGCACCATATCCAATAGGGTGTAGTTGTGATGTTCGGACACACCATCACACTATGGTGGTCCAGGCGGTATTAGTTATGAAACAATTTCCACAATGTCTTAATTGTGTGCCAAACTCGTAACTCAGATATTCATCTCTATGATCATATCATAGACATTTTATCATCTTGTCACGACGATCTTTTGAAATTACTTAAACCTTTCAATAATTCAGACTTGTGTTTCATCAAGTAAATATACTCAGCATCTAGTCAAATCATCTGTGAAGTAAGAACATAACGATATCCACTGCGTGCCTCAGCACTCATTGGACTGCACACATCAAAATGTATTACTTCCAACAAGTTGCTTTCTTGTTCCATCTTACTGAAACGAGGCCTTTCAGTCATCTTACCCATGTGGTATGATTTGCATGTCTCAAGTGATTCAAAATCAAGTGAGTCCAAACGATCCATCTGCATGGAGTTTCTTCATGCATATCTACCAATAGACATGGTTTGCATGTCTCAATCTTTTCAAAAACGAGTGAGTCCAAAGATCCATCAACATGGAGCTTCTTCATGCGTTTTATACCAACATGACTCAAATGGCAGTGCCACAAGTACGTGGTACTATCATTACTATCTTATATCTTTTGGCATGAACATGTGTATCACTACGATCGAGATTCAATAAACCATTTATTTTAGGAGCAAGACCATTGAAGGTATTATTCAAATAAACAGAGTAACCATTATTCTCCTTAAATGAATAACCGTGTGGCGATAAACATAATCCAATCATGTCTATGCTCAACGCAAACACCAAATAACAATTATTTCGGTTTAACACCAATCCCGATGGTAGAGGGAGCGTGCGATGTTTGATCACATCAACCTTGGAAACACTTCCAACACATATCGTCATCTCACCTTTAGCTAGTCTCCGCAGCCTTTTATTTCGAGTTACTAACTCTTGGCAACCGAACCGGTATTTATTACCCTGGTGCTACTAGGAGTACTAGTAAAGTACACAATAATATGACGTATATCCAAAATACTTCTGTCGACCTTGCCAGCCTTCTCATCTACCAAGTATCTAGGGTAGTTCTGCTTCAGTGACCGTTCCCCTCATTACAGAAGCACTTAGTCTCGGGTTTGGGTTCAACCTTGGGTTTCTTCACTAGAGCAGCAACTAATTTGCCGTTTCATGAAGTATCCCTTCTTTCCCTTGCCCTTCTTGAAACTAGTGGTTTTATTAACCATCAACAATTGATGCTCCTACTTGATTTCTACTTTCACGGTGTCAAACATCACGAATTGCTCAAGGATCATCATGTCTATCCCTGATATGTTATAGTTCATCACTAAGCTCTAATAGCTTGGTGGCAGTGACTATGGAGAACTATCACTATCTCATCTGGAAGATTAACTCCCACTCGATTCAAGCGATTGTAGTACTCAGACAATCTAAGCACATGCTCAACGATTGAGCTTTTCTCCCTTAGTTTGCAGGCTTAAGAAACTTGTCAGAGGTATCATACCTCTTGATGTGGGCACTAGTCTGAAATCCCAATTTCAGTCTTTCGAACATCTCATATGTTTTGCGATGTTTCAAAAACGTCTTTGGTGCCACAATTCTAAACCGTTAGCATTACATACTGAACTATCACGTAGTCATCAAAATGTGTATGTCAGATGTTTCCCAACATCTACAGACGATGCTCGAGGTTCAACACACTGAGCGGTGCATTAAGGACATAACCCTTCTGTGCAGCAATGAGGACAATCCTCAGTTCACGGACCCAGTCCGCATAATTGCTACTGTCAACTCTCAACTAAATTTTCTCTAGGAACATATCTAAAACAGTAGAACCAAAGCGTGAGCTACGACATAATTTGCAAAGACCTTTGAACTATGTTCATGATAATTAAGTTCATCTAATCAAATTATTCAATGAACTCCCACTTAGATAGACATCCCTCTAGTCATCTAAGTGATACATGATCCGAGTCAACTAGGCCGTGTCCGATCATCACGTGAGACGGACTAGTCATCATCAGTGAACATCTTCATGTTGATCGTATCCACTATACGACTCATGTTCGACCTTTCGGTCTTTCGTGTTCCGAGGCCATGTCTGTACATGCTAGGCTCGTCAAGTTAACCTAAGTGTATTGCGTGTGTAAATCTGGCTTACACCCGTTGTATGCGAACATTAGAACCTATCACACCTGATCATCACATGGTGCTTCGGAACAACGGACCTTAGCAACGGTGCACAGTTAGGGGGAACACAATTCTTGATATTTTAATGAGGGGTCATCTTATTTATGCTACCGTCGTTCTAAGCAAATAAGATGTAAAAACATGACAAACATCACATGCGAATCATAAAGTGACATGATATGGCCAATATCATCTTGCGCCTTTGATCTCCATCTTCGAGGCGCGGCATGAACACCATCGTCACCGGCATGACACCATGATCTCCATCATCGCGTCTTCATGAAGTTGCCTCGCCAACTATTACTTCTACTACTATGGCTAACGGTTAGCAATAAAGTAAAGTAATTACATGGCGTTTTCATTGACACGCGGGTCATAAATAAATTAAGACAACTCCTATGGCTCCTGCCGGTTGTCATACTCATCGACATGCAAGTCGTGATTCCTATTACAAGAACATGATCAATCTCATACATCACATATATCATTCATCACATCCTTTTGGCCATATCACATCACATAGCATACCCTGCAAAAACAAGTTAGACGTCCTCTAATTGTTGTTGCATGTTTTACCTGGCTGCTATGGGTTTCTAGCAAGAACGTTTCTTACCTACGCAAAACCACAACGGTGATATGCCAATTGCTATTTACCCTTCATAAGGACCCTTTTCATCGAATCCGATACGACTAAAGTGGGACAGACAGACACCCGCCAGCCACCTTATGCATCAAGTGCATGTCAGTCGATGGAACCAGTCTCACATAAGCCTACGTGTAAGGTCGGTCCGGGCCGCTTCATCCCACAATGCCGCCGAATCAAGATAAGACTAGTAACAGCAAGCAAATTGAACAAATCATCACCCACAACTACTTTGTGTTCTACTCGTGCATAGAATCTACGCATAGACCTAGCTCATGATGCCACTGTTGGGGATCGTAGCAGAAATTTAAAATTTTCTACGCATCACCAAGATCAATCTATGGAGTAATCTAGCAACGAGGGGAAGGGGAGTGCATATACATACCCTTGTAGATCGCTAAGCGGAAGCGTTCAAGAAAACAGGGTTGATGGAGTCATACTCGTCGCGATCCAACTCACCGATGATCCTAGCGCCGAACGGGCAGCACCTCCGCGTTCAACACACGTACGGAGTAGAGACGTCTCCTCCTTCTTGATCTAGCAAGGGGGGAGAAGTTGATGGAGATCCAGCAGCACGACGGCGTGGTGGTGGAAGTAGCGGGATCCCGGCAGGGCTTCGCCAAGCGCGAGCGGGGAGGAAGAGGTGTCACGGGAGGGAGGGAGGCGCCAGGGCTTAGGGTGTTGCTGCCCTCCCTCTCCTCCACTATATATAGGGGCCCTGGGGGCGCCGGCCCCTAGAGATCCCATCTAATGGGACGGGCGACGGCCTAGGGGTTGGCTTGGCCCCCAAGCCAGGTGGAGGCGCCCCCACCCCTTTAGGGTTTCCATCCCTAGGCGCAAGGGAGGCCCAAGGGGGGCGCACCAGCACACCAGGGGCTGGTTCCCACGTCACTTCAGCCTGTGGGGCCCTCCGGGACAGGTGGCCCCACCCGGTGGACCCCCGGGACCCTTCCGGTGGTCCCGGTACAATACCGGTGACCCCGAAACTCTCCCGGTGGCCGAAACTGGACTTCCTATATTTTTTTTACCTCCGGACCATTCTGGAACTCCTCGTGACGTCCGGGATCTCATCCGGGACTCCAACCAACTTTCGGTTAACCGAATACTAATATCTCTACAACTCTAGCGTCACCGAACCTTAAGTGTGTAGACCCTACGGGTTCGGGAGACACGTAGACATGACAGAGACAACTCTTCAGCTAATAACCAACGGCGGGATCTGGATACCCATGTTGGCTCCCACATGCTCCACGATGATCTCATCGGATGAACCACGATGTCGAGGATTCAATCAATCCCGTATACAATTCCCTTTGTCTACCGGTATAGTACTTGCCCGAGATTCGATCGTCGGTATCCCGATACCTTGTTCAATCTCGTTATCGGCAAGTCTCTTTACTCGTTTCGTAACACATTGAGGGAGTCCTGGATTAGGGGGTGTTCGGGTAGCCGGACTATACCTTCGGCCGGACTCCTGGACTATGAAGATACAAGATTGAAGACTTCGTCCCATGTCCGGATGGGACTTTCCTTGGCATGGAAGGCAAGCTTGCAATGCGGATATTCAAGATCTCCCACCATTGTAACCGACTCTGTGTAACCCTAACCCTATCCGGTGTCTATATAAACCGGAGGGTTGTAGTCCGTAGGCAATCAACTCCATACACAACAATCATACCATAGGCTAGCTTCTAGGGTTTAGCCTCCTTGATCTTGTGGTAGATCTACTCTTGTACCACCATATCATCAATAATAATCAAGCAAGAGTAGGGTATTACCTCCATCGAGAGGGCCCGAACCTGGGTAAAACAAAGTGTTCCCTGCCTCCTGTTACCATCCGGCCTAGACGCACAGTTCGGGACCCCCTACCCGAGATCCGCCGGTTTTGACACCGACATTGGTGCTTTCATTGAGAGTTCCTCTGTGCCATCACAATCAGGAAGGATGCCTCCTCCCGTCTTTAAAGACGGCGCCGTTGCTAAGGGAGCCTTGGCTGTCGGCCAAACCCTCCGGCTAGGTGGTTTTCTCATGACCGCCTGTTCGGCTGTTGCGCCGACGATGACCTCTCGGGTCATCGAAAGCAACCTACACGTCAGCTCGGAGCTTGTCGAGCAGCTAGATCCAATGGAGCTCTCTTCCTTAAACGAGCTCTTGGATCGCATCGCCGCCCTGGGGGTCGCTACGGATTACGACCAGGTTGGGCTTAAACCCGATCTAAGAGAAATTAACTCTCCCCAAGTCACCCACCACATTGCGGTGGTAGAGACGTTGTGCGGCGACCCTTCATCTATTTTAAGGACTAGCTACGTCCGAATTCCCGACTCCTCCAAGTTGGATACCCGCGGAGGGGAGGATGTAACTCAAGACCTGAGCTTAAGATCAGGCAACGGGCTAGATTCGTTGGACAACATCCAAGAATCTGAACTTCAGAGTTTGGAAACTCTTCGGCCCCCGAATCTTGGATTGGGTGAGGTTTCAGATTCAACGACACCCGCCCACCCGAACATAAGCGATCTCTCCCAAATCAGGCAGAGGCCCGAGGAAACAGTACACCATTACTGGGCCAGATTCCTCCTGGTTATGAACAGGATAAAGGATTGCCGCGAGGAAGACGCAATCTCAATTTTTTGCAGTAATTGCACGGACGAGGGAATCCCTAACGCCGTAAGTCGCCGTGATATTACACGCTTCGCTGACTTGGCGTCCATAGTACAAAAATATTGTGCGATGGAAAGCGCCTGGAAAACCGAAATAAAATTTTGGGATAATCCGGCCTTGAATAGTAATCCCGTCCGAACTAAGAGGGTGCATCATCATAGGACACCCGGGATAAACACCAAAAAGCCAAAACCCTCTACAGGGCATGGAACTGTACTGGAAAGGTGGCTTGATGGACCCTGTAGAATTCACAGTACAGAGGACGCCACACCAACTCACAGCCTTAGAGCATGTTGGATACTCCGGTAGGTGGCCAAAATTGGCGAGGATCTCTTTATCCTAGAGGCCGCAGAAAACCAGCCCGAGAACACCAGTACCGTTCTCACGGTCTTCGAGACTTTCGCATCAAACAATAGGCGAAAAAGAACACTCCACAGCCTCGCCGAAGTCTATCAAGTTGCAACAATAAATCCATGGAGCGACACTGCCATTACCTTCAACGCAAGTGATGAACCTAGATTCCGAACAGCCCGAGCACCAGCCGCATTGGTCCTCAGTCCCATAGTGGACGGCTTTCGCCTCACCAAGGTGCTCATGGATGGAGGCAGCCGATTGAACCTCATTTATGAGGAAACCCTTCAAAAAATGGAAATAGACTGGAACCGCGTCGAGCGAAGCAGCACAACCTTAGAGGAATAATCCCCAGTCGGGAAGCGCGCTGCACAGGAAAAATCACACTAGATGTGGTGTTCGGCACGCCGGATAATTACAGGTCCGAAGAAGTCACGTTTCAGGTGGCCCCGTTTAAAAGCGGACCTCACGCTTTACTAGGGCGGGAAGCATTCACAATCTTCCAAGCAATACCCCATTACGGGTACATGAAGCTTAAGATGCCCGGGCCAAATGGAATTATCACTCTAGCTAGTGATCCGGACATAGCACTCCGCGCCGAAAATAAGACGGCCGCATTAGCCCTTGAGGCACTATCCGAAGCCTTAGCGACCGAGGAACTAACGGCGCTATGCTCCACGGTTAACAGGGATGATGCGATACTCGATAAGAGATCCAAATCCACATCCTTCAAGCCAGCTGACGAAATAGTCAAATTCCAGGTCCATCCAACGGACCCCAATAAAACAGCTTCCATCGGGGCACGACTGAACCCTGATGTAGACGCCGCACTGCGAGAGTTCCTACGAGAGAACTGGGACATTTTCGCCTGGCACCCTTCAGACATGCCAGGGATCCCACGCAAGCTGGCCGAACACAGCTTAAATATCCTAAAGGGATTCAAACCTGTCAAACAAGCCCTTCGGCATTTTTCTGAACCCAAGAGACAGGCTATGGGAGAGGAGCTAGCCAAGCTATTGGAGGCCGGATTCATTAGAGACATAAAACATCCGGACTGGCTAGCAAACTTGGTGATGGTACCAAAGAAGGACAAATCCTGGCGCCTGTGTGTCGATTTTAAAGACCTTAACAAGGCTTGCCCAAAGGATCCCTTCCCCCTCCCCCGTATCGATCAAATTATCGATGCCACCGCAGGACACGACTCGTTGTGTTTCCTCGACGCATACTCCGGTTACCATCAAATCAAGATGGCAGAATCAGACCAAGCTGCAACAGCATTCATCACACCATACGGCCCATTCTGCTTCAACACAATGCCCTTCGGGCTGAAAAACGCCGGCGCAACATATCAGCGCATGATCCAGACATGTCTGGCAAATCAGATCGGCAAAAACAGTGGAGGCGTACGTGGATGATGTGGTCGTCAAATCAAGACATGTCGAATCTCTAATAGACGACTTGAGGCTTACTTTCGATAACCTCCGAAAATACGACATCAAGCTCAACCCAGAAAAATGCGTCTTCGGCGTTCCAGCCGGAAAGCTCTTGGGCTTCATTGTATCCGGTAGAGGAATTGAAGCTAATCCAGCCAAGATCCGAGCTTTGTCACAATTGGATATCCCAAAGGACCTCAAACAAATATAAAAATTAACTGGATGTGTGGCGGCTTTAAGCCGCTTCATCTCCCGCTTGGGAGAAAAGGCACTACCCCTCTATCGCCTCCTTCGGCGCACCGAACACTTCGAGTGGACGGAGGCCGCCATGGCCGGACTTGATGAAATAAAAGCCATATTGGCAACAAACCCAGTCCTGGCCGCGCCGAACACTGGCGAACCAATGTTATTGTACATTGCAGCAACACATCAAGTTGTCAGTGCAGTGCTCGTTGTCGAGCGGGAAACGGATGGGGCACAAATTCCCCCTTCAAAGGCCGGTCTACTACGTATCCACTGTCCTCACTCCATGCAAATCACGGTACCCGCATTATCAAAAGATTGCATACGCGGTATTCATGGCATCCCGGAAGCTACGACACTACTTTCAAGAGTGTTCCATAACAGTAGCCTCGGAAGTACCACTCAATGATATTATCAACAACCGCGACGCAACGGGCCGGATTGCAAAATGGGCCATCGAGCTTCTTCCATTCGATATAACCTATAAGCCACGACGAGCTATTAAATCGCAAGTTTTGGCCGACTTCGTCGCAGAATGGACGGAGGCCGAGCTCCCTAAAGAGTACGGCACATATTCAAACTGGATTATGCATTTCGACGGCTCCAAAATGTTGGCCGGACTGGGGGCTGGCGTCGTCCTGACGTCCCCCACAGGAGACACAGTCCAATATGTGCTCCAGATCATGTACATGGATTCCAACAATGCAGCCGAATATGAGGCCCTCCTACATGGTCTCCGGATAGCAGTATCCATGGGTATCCAGCGCCTAGAGGTACGCGGGGATTCAAACCTCGCGATATCCCAAATAAATGGAGACTTCGACGCCAAGGACCCAAAAATGGCAGCTTACCGCAACGCCGTCCTAAAAATGTCAGCTCGGTTCGAAGGGCTGGAGTTTCACCATATAGCCCGAGAAAACAATCAAGCAGCGGACGTCCTGGCACGCATCGGAGCAAAACGCGATGCAGTCCCCCCCAACATCTTTTTGGAAAGATTGTTCAAGCCATCCGTAACATGGGAGGGGGAACCCGTAAATAACAGCCCGGACCCAGCCGCACCACTCGACGCCGAACAATCTGACACAATTGGAGGCTCTGCCAATGAAATTACACCTTCAGCCCACGTAATAATGGCGGTCATCGCCCCGTGGACAGAACCATTCCTAGCCTACCTTACTAGGCAGGAACTCCCGGAGGACCAAAACGAGGCCCGCTGCATAGTGCGGCGATCTAAAGCCTATAGAGTCCATGAGGGAGAGCTTTATAAGAAAAGCACTACCGGAGTCCTTCAAAGGTGCATCTCCGAAGAGGAAGGGCGGAACCTTCTGGCTGAAATTCATGCCGGACTCGGTGGTCACCACGCCGCTGCTCGGTCCCTTGTTAGCAAGGCTTTCCGTACAGGCTTTTATTGGCCGACGGCCCGGGCAGACGCTCAGGACTTAGTCCAACGATGCGCTGGTTGCCAACTTTTTGCCAACCAAAGCCATATGCCACCCACCGCACTCCAAACTATACCCATCACCTGGCCTTTTGCGGTCTGGGGGCTTGACATGGTCGGACCCCTTAAAGGTGGGACCGATAGGAAAAAATACTTACTGGTCATGGTGGATAAATTCACCAAATGGATAGAAGCCAAGCCTGTTAAAACGGCCGAATCCGGACCTGTGATAGACTTCATATCCGGGGTTGTACACCGTTATGGCGTCCCCCACAGCATCATAACCGATAACGGTACAAACTTTACCGCCGACGAGGTAAAACTCTGGTGCAAAAACATGGGCATCAAGCTCGATTATGCTTCCGTCTATCACCCACAAACCAACGGCCAGGTCGAACGTGCAAATGGTCTTATCATGAGCGGCATTAAACCCAGACTGGTGCGGTCCCTCAAGGAATCTAACACGCACTGGGTAGAGGAGCTCGACTCCGTGCTATGGGGGCTGCGGACCACGCCAAATCGCACCACCGGATACACACCATTTTTTATGGTGTACGGCGCAGAGGCAGTTCTGCCCTGCGACATAATTCATGACTCACCTAGAGTGCGCATGTACGAAGAAAGAGAAGCCGAGCTCGATCGGCAGGACAACTTGGACGCCCTGGAGGAGGAGCGTGACGTGGCAAAAGCCCGTTCCGCATTTTATCAACAGCAGGCCCGAAGATATCAAAGCAGAGAAGTACGGGCCAAAAATTACAATGTTGGCGAACTAGTTCTACGCCTGCCGGATAAGAAAAAGGACAAACTCAAGCCCAAGTGGGAAGGTCCATTCATAATCGACCAAGTCCTGACTGGCGGGGCGTACCGCCTGCGAGATGCGTCGGATAACCGACTCGAGCCGAACCCGTGGAACGCCACCCGTCTCCGAAGATTCTATGCCTAGCGCCGGACTCTGTGTTCGTCTCCTTCCTCTGTCCATTTTTTGCATTTTTCTGTCTTACATTTCTCTCCTTCCCCTCTTTTCTTTTATAGCCCTTAAAGGCTTATCTAGTGACGCGCCACTCGCGCTCATTAAACCTGGGGGCTTCTTTAACAGAAGCTTATTTATACGGGCTTCACGCCCAACACATGCGTCAAACTTCCGCATGTACCTTTTTCTTCACCATTATATGCATCGATATGACTTAAGTTTTGGCCAAGCTGGGTTGCCTGGCTCCTGTGCTTACCCCTACGTTCCCGATTGTTCGGCTAGGCGGTAAAGGGAGCACCTCTGCGATTGTTACTGCCGGGTCAGCCGGATGTGTACCTCAGACTGGGTGAAGCCGAAAGCTAGCGTTCTTAAGGGAATATTCGGTCGGTGAGATAAAAGATGATCTTTTTACTCATTTTATGCGCCCCCAGATGCTTTTTTCTGCGTCTTTTTACGCAGTCCGGACATGCACTTTAGGGCATGCCTCCCAGCGAAAGGAACCCCTAACGGAACTATTCTCTCTGGAAGATGTTTCTTACTAACCATGTAATATAACATAACTAGTTGGGCACTTGTCTGATAAAGCACTAATGACCCCTACGCCTGGTCTCCACGCATACCACGGTTCTTATATAACCGCTATGGTATTCGGACACACTCCGGACCGTCAGGTCCCGAGGTTGAAGCGAAAAGGTCGGCAACGACAAACGATCTACAATCCGGCTAGAAGGCATTACACATGTCAATTCAAAATTACATAGTCATTCTGACTGATTGTATTCCTCTTCTATACCATCTAACAGGCTGTCTAATTTACAGTCCTGCTGGGAATACTTCGCGGCCAACTCTACTTGGCCGTATACTAAGCTCACAGGGATCTCCTTCCCGTCAGGCCCCACTGGTCCGACCTCGGCCATGTGGTTTGGGTCAGACTTCGTAAAACGGGTCTTCACCATGGCCCAGGCTTCCCTAGCGCCTTGTCGGCAGGCCGATATCTTCCACAACCGGAAGCGCCGCCGAGCTCCCTTCAGCTTCTCCGCAAGCTCTCCAAGGCCCTCGGGCATGGAGTGGGCAGGCCATAAGGCTTGGGCAACACCTCGCATCGCCTGCCGAATTCGCTCGTGCAGTTGCATGAGTTCGGGAAGAAGGTCACCCGTAGAACCGGGCATCTCCTCTGCAGGACGACCTGTGAGCATACCTACAGACATTACTCTGTTAGTCGACTTCCTCGCCGAACTCTTTTTTCAAAGTTCGTTCAAGCACTTACTAAAAATGCCGCGTCGAAGCCGCTGATTCTCCTTCGTGGAGTCCGACAGCTGGCCACGAACATCTTTAAGTTCGACGTCCAGCTTGGTGTTGGCATCCTGAAGATCATTCTTCTCTCGCCTCACCCTTGTCAACATACTCTCACCGGCCTTTAGCTGGCGTAAGAGTTGTTGCTTGTCCGGATCGAGTCCGGCGCCATCTGCAATATGATTTGTCAGATTTGCACCCACACCGCACAATACTAATCTTTCGAAGTGTATCTTACCTGAGGGGGTCTCTTTGGGCTCCCCTGCTGCGGCTAGTGCGGCCTCTAGTTGGGCCTTGCACTTTTCCAGCTCCTGGGACAGTACAGTATTCTTCTCTGTAAGAACCTGCATATTAAATGATCCTTAAATCAGTTGCTCTAACTGTTTCAAGTCTCGGGGGCTACTGGTATATATATATATTTGACCAAAATTTTCTTACCCGTATGTCTTTTACATACTGCTCCGTGGCTCTGGCTAAACCATTTTGAGCGGCACGGAGGTACGCATCTCCCGAATTAAAGGCATCTAAAGCCTCTTGGGAGAAACAAGCGTCGCGTAGAACTGTCCGGCGACGCCTGTGGTTCATGGCACTCTCCACTTCAGAATTTGTGGCAGACAGCCTGTCCGCATCCTCTGTCGGAGGAGCGTCCGGTGCGCGCCTTGTGCTCGCCTCCGCTTCCTGGCCAGACGTTGGAGCCTGGCTGGTGGAGGCGCGATTGGCAACCTCTCCGGATGTAGTCCGGCGAGGTCTCTTCGTTCTGAAGATAGCACGAATGTTAATACGCCCTGACAGAATAACACCAGGGAAACAGAGGGTGCGCTATACCTTTGCGCCGGCATCTCAGTCCGGACTTCATTCCTTTTTGCCCCACGGGGCCCTGCGGCCCCTCGTTGGCTAGCCGCCGCAGGTTCGGCCTCCTGCCTCGGAAAACTCCCCTGCAAAACACGGTTGTCGTCAGAAACACCGGAATACGCGAGAGTGCAATCTCTCTCGAGGGAATGAGACTCCGGTTTCTGTCACCTGGGAGGCCGGGATTAACCCTGGGTAATCAGCCGTGATGGCTACCAAGGTATTGTCCTTGCTTAGCTGATGGAACACCCCGTCGATAAGCTCCACCGATATGTCCGGATCCTCTTCGGAGTCCGGATCGAGGGACCGTTCTGGGTCCTCGGGCTGTGGAGGGCGGCTGCTTATATCCTTTACCTCCTGTCGCAGTTCCTGCATTGAAGTCGTTAGACTACCTATCTAACCATGGGAGTATAAAACAAACGGGCAAGCGCAATTGTTCACTTACCCAACTTGGAGGATCGTACATACTGAATCCGGCCTGCGGATTGACGCGGAGGAATTCCTCCTTTTCTCCCTTATACAAAGAGGATAAGATCTTTACTAAGGCGGCGGCTGAGGCCGGCCCCTTACGACTGTAACGTGTGGCGTCATCCTCCCCGTTGAAATCCCACATGGGGTGGCCTCTATATTGAAGCGGCTGCACCCCCCGCATAATGCATGCGGCCATGACTCCAATCATGGTTAGTCCGGAATGAGCCAACAGTCTTATCCGGCCCATCAGGTAAAGGACGTCTCTGTCACTTTCTCTCTGAGAGCTCCGCGGACGCCAGCTCAAGCGTTTCTTCAATGGAGCACTGTTGAACTCAGGGAGACCGACCCGGATAGGGTCCGGTAGCGGGATGTCATCTATGTAAAACCATTCCGAAGGCCAGTCCTCAGACTCCTTCTTTGGGGTTCCGGATAGGTATCCGGTCCCGGCGATGCGCCATACTTCGGCTCCGCCCACTTGATATATAGACCCCTTTTCAGAACGGGGCACCAGGCAGAATAACCTCTTCCACAGCGCGAAATGAGCCTCAACGCCTAAAAATAGCTCGCAAAGGGCGACGAAACCCGCAATGTGCAATACGGAGGCGGGCGTGAGATTGTGCAGCTGGAGGCCGTAGAACTCCAGAAGCCCGCGGAGAAATGGGTGAATTGGAAATCCCAGTCCCCTTATTAGATAGGGGACGAGGCACACCCGCTCTCCTTTAGAAGGATTGGGGGTGCTCTCCGCTTGTTTTCCGCCATTATAGGTGGCGAGACCGGCTCGGACCGGGACCATGTATGCCTGAGGGAGGAATCCCTTGGCCTGAAGTGACGCTAACTTGCTATGCGGGATGGTGCAACTCTCCCAGTCCCCGGGTTTGGGACCGGAGGGGCGAGGGGAGGAGCTGCGACGGCTGGTCATGTTGGAATGGACCTTTGCTGGAAGCGCTCTGATGATAACTCGCGGAAAGGAGAAGATGTGGTTTGGACCTAAATCCCCATCCTGTTAAATAGGCGGCTCGTTTATACGGCTAGGGGTGTGGATGGAAAAACGCCCCGGCTTTTCGCATTTGTTTGAACACGTGGAAGACGGCCATTATTGGGCATGGAAGCCGAGGAGCACTACATTACAAAAATCGGACATTATTCCTACAGGTACACAAGATTTGGAGAAGAACCCGCCTTGCAATGCCGAACAATCTGCGCGCCGGACTCATCGTCATTGAAGCCTGGTTCGGGGGCTACTGAGGGAGTCCTGGATTAGGGGGTGTTCGGGTAGCCGGACTATACCTTCGGCCGGACTCCTGGACTATGAAGATACAAGATTGAAGACTTCGTCCCGTGTCCGGATGGGACTTTCCTTGGCGTGGAAGGCAAGCTTGGCGATGCGGATATTCAAGATCTCCCACCATTGTAACCGACTATGTGTAACCCTAACCCTATCCGGTGTCTATATAAACTGGAGGGTTGTAGTCCATAGGCAATCAACTCCATACACAACAATCATACCATAGGCTAGCTTCTAGGGTTTAGCCTCCTTGATCTCGTGGTAGATCTACTCTTGTACCACCTATATCATCAATATTAATTAAGCAGGAGTAGGGTATTACCTCCATCGAGAGGGCCCGAACCTGGGTAAAACAAAGTGTTCCCTGCCTCCTGTTACCATCCGGCCTAGATGCACAGTTCGGGACCCCCTACCCAAGATCCGCCGGTTTTGACACCGACACACATCATCCCGTGATCAACTCCTTGGTCACATTGTGCACATTATGATGATGTCCTACCGAGTGGGCCCAAAGATACCTCTCTGTTTACACGGAGTGACAAATCCTAGTCTCGATTCGTGCCAACCCAACAGACACTTTCGGAGATACCCGTAGTGCACCTTTATAGCCATCCAGTTACGTTGTGACGTTTGGTGCACCCAAAGCATCCCTACGGTATCCGGGAGTTGCACAATCTCATGGTCTAAGGAAATGATACTTGACATTAGAAAAGCTTTAGCAGACGAACTATACGATCTTGTGCTAGGCTTAGGATTGGGTCTTGTCCATCACATCATTCTCGTAATGATGTGATCTCGTTATCAATGACATCCAATGTCCATGGTTAGGAAACCATGACCATCTATAGATCAACAAGCTAGTCAACTAGAGGCTTACTAGGGACATGTTGTGGTCTATGTATTCACACATTTATTACGGTTTCCGGTTAATACAATTATAGCATGAACAATAGACAATTATCATGAACAAGGAAATACAATGATAACCATTTTATTATTGCCTCTAGGGCATATTTCCAACATGCCAAACTCTCCGGCTTGGCAGTTTCATCATGACCGCCCGTCCGGCCGCTGCACCGACGATGACCTCTCGGGTCATCAAAAACAACCTCCACATCGGCTCGGAATTCGCCGAGTAGATGGATCCAATGGAGCTCTCTTCCCTAAACGAGCTCTTGGATAGTATCACCGCCTTGGGAGTCGCTACAGACTATGATCGGATTGGGCTTAAACCCGATCAAAGGGAGATTAACTCTCCACCGGTCACCCATCATATTGCGGTAGTGGAGGAACAATGCGGCGATTCTTCCTCTATTTTGAGGACTAACTATGTCCGGATTCCTGAGCTCTCTGAGCCAGATACCCGCTTACGGGAGGACATCACCCAAGCCCTGAACCTAGAATCAGGCAGCGGGCCAGACTTATCGGGCAACACTCCGAAACCCGAACTTCCAAGATTGGAAACTCCTCGGCCCCTGGGTCTCAGATCGGGTAGGGGTTCGGACTCAAATCCACCCACCCACCCAGACATAAACGATCTTTCCCACATCAGGCAAGAGCCCCATGAAATAGTACATCATTATTGGGCCAAATTCCTCCTTGTGATGAACAAGGTTAAGGACTGTCGCGAGGAAGACGCAGTCTCATTTTTCTGCAATAATTGCACGGACAAGGGAATCCTTAACGCCTTAAGTCGCCGTGACATATCATGCTTCGCTGACTTGGCATCCATAGTACGAAAGTACTATGCGATGGGAAGCACCTGGAAAACCGAAACGAAATTTTGGGATAATCCTGCTCAAAATATACATCCAGTCCGAAGTAAAAGGGTGCACTATCATAAGACACCCGAGTTAGTTACAAAGAAACAAAAATCCTCTATAGGGCATGGAACCGTATTGGAGGGATGGCTTAACGGACCCTGCAAAATTCATAGTACAGCGAATACCATACCAACACACAACCTTAGAGCATATTGGATACTCCGGCAGGTGGCCAAAAGTGGTGAGGATCTTCTCATCCCAAATGCCACAGAGCACCATCCCGTGGATCACAATACGGTATTAACAGTCTTTGAGATCTTCGCATCAAATAATAGGCGCAAGCGAACGCTCCGCAGCCTCGCCGAAATCTGCCACGTGGCAGCAATGAATCCATGGAGCGACACGGCTATTACCTTCAATGCCAGTGACGAACCTAAATTCCGAACAGCCAGAGCACCAGCTCCACTGGTCCTCAGTACAATTGTGGATGACTTTCGACTCACCAAAGTACTCATGGACGGCGGCAGTGGATTAAACCTCATCTAGGAGGAAACTCTTCAAAAAATGGAAATAGACTGGAACCGCATTGAACAAAGTAGCACAACCTTCAGAGGAATCATCCCCAGTCGGGAAGCACGTTGTGCTGGGAAAATCACATCCCCAGTCGGGAAGCATGCTGTGCTGGGAAAATCACAGTAGATGTGGTATTCAGCACACCGGAGAACTATACGTCCAAAGAAATTATATTCCAAGTGGCCCCATTCAGTAGTGGATACCACGCCCTTTTAGGACGGGAGGCGTTCACAATCTTCCAAGCCATACCCCATTATGGGTACATGAAGCTCAAAATGACCGGGCCCAACGGAATCATCACTCTCGCTAGCGATCCGGACACAACACTCTGCGCCGAAAACAAAACAGCTGCATTGGCCCTCGAGGCATTATCCGAAGCCCTTTCGGCCGAGGAATTAACTGCGCTACGCTCCAAAGTGGACAGGGACAACGTGATACTTGATAAGAGATCCAAGTCCACCTCTTTTAAACCAGCGGATGAAATAGTCAAATTCCAAGCCCACCCAACGGACCCTACAAAAACAGCCTCCATCGTGGACGCCGCACTACGAGAGTTCCTGCGTGAGAATTGGGACATATTCGCCTGGCACCCCTCAGACATGCCAGGAATCCCACGCAGGCTGGCCGAGCACAGCCTCAATATCCTAAAGGGATTCAAGCCGGTCAAGCAGGCTCTTCGGCGTTTCTCTGAACCTAAGAGACATGCTATGGGAGAGGAACTAGCCAAGTTATTGGAGGCCGGATTCATTAGAGAAATAAAACACCTGAACTGGCTAGCAAACCTGGTGATGGTACCAAAGAAGGACAAATCCTGGCGCCTATGTGTCGATTTCAAGGACCTCAACAAGGCTTGCCCAAAGGATCCCTTCCCCCTCCCCCGTATTGATCAAATTATCGATGCTACCACAGGACACGAGTCATTGTGTTTCCTCGACGCATACTCTGGCTACCACCAAATCAAGATGGCGGAGTCCAACCAAGCTGTAACGACATTTATCACACCATACAGCCCCTTCTGTTTCAACACAATGCCTTTCGGGCTCAAAAATGCCGGCACAACATATCAGCGCATGATTCAGACATGTCTGGGGAAACAGATCGGCAAAACAGTAGAGGCATACATTGATGATGTGGTCGTCAAAACCAAACATGTTCACTCTCTAATAGACGACTTGAGGCTCACATTCGACAACCTTCGAACATACGACATCAAGCTCAATCCGGAAAAATGCGTTTTCGGCGTACCAGCCGGAAAGCTCCTGGGTTTCATTGTCTCCAGTAGAGGAATTGAAGCTAATCAGGACAAAATCCGAGCTTTGTCACAGTTGGCTACCCCAACATACCTCAAACAAATCTAGAAATTAACTGGATGTGTGGCGGCTTTAAGCCGCTTTATCTCCCGCTTAGGAGAAAAGGAATTACCCCTTTATCGCCTCCTTCGGTGCACCGAACACTTCGAGTGGACGGACGCTGCCACAGCCGGATTGGAAGAAATAAAGGCCATATTGGCAACCAAACCAATCCTGTCCGCGCCAAACATCGGCGAACCAATACTGTTGTACATTGCGGCAACTCATCAGGTTGTAAGCGCAGTGCTCGTCGTCGAACGAGAAGCGGACGGACATAAATTCCCTCTTCAAAAGCCGGTATATTATGTATCCACTGTCCTCACTCCATGCAAATCACAGTACCCACATTATCAAAAGATAGCCTACGCGGTATTCATGGCATCCCGGAAGCTGCGACACTATGATAACCCACAAGTATAGGGGATCGCAACAGCTTTCGAGGGTAGAGTATTCAACCCAAATTTATTGATTCGACACAAGGGGAGCCAAAGAATATTCTCAAGTATTAACAGCTGAGTTGTCAATTCAACCACACCTGGAAACTTAGTATCTGCAGCAAAGTGTTTAGTAGCAAAGTAATATGATAGTGGTGGTAGCGGCAACAAAAGTAAAGACAGCTAAAGTAATGTTTTTGGTATTTTGTAGTGATTGTAACAGTAGCAGCGGAAAAGTAAATAAGCATAAACCAGTATATGGAAAACTCGTTGGCACCGGGTCAGTAATGGATAATTATGCCGGATGCGGTTCATCATGTAACAGTCATAACATAGGGTGACACAGAACTAGCTCCAATTCATCAATGTAATGTAGGCATGTATTCCGTATATAGTCATACGTGCTTATGGAAAAGAACTTGCATGACATCTTTTGTCCTACCCTCCCGTGGCAGCAGGGTCCTATTGGAAACTAAGGGATATTAAGGCCTCCTTTTAATAGAGAACCGGAACAAAGTATTAGCACATAGTGAATACATGAACTCCTCAAACTATGGTCATCACCGGGAGTGGTCCCGATTATTGTCACTTCGGGGTTGCCGGATCATAACACATAGTAGGTGACTAAAGACTTGCAAGATAGGATCAAGAACTCACATATATTCATGAAAACATAATAGGTTCAGATCTGAAATCATGGCACTCGGGCCCTAGTGACAAGCATTAAGCATAGCAAAGCCATAGCAATATCAATCTCAGAACATAATGGATACTAGGGATCAAACCCTAACAAAACTAACTCGATTACATGATAAATCTCATCCAACCCATCACCGTCCAGCAAGCCTATGATGGAATTACTCATGCACGACGGTGAGCATCATGAAATTGGTGATGGAGGATGGTTGATGATGACGACGGCGACGAATCCCCCTCTCCGGAGCCTCAAACGGACTCCAAATCAGCCCTCCCGAGAGGTTTTAGGGCTTGGCCGTGGCTCCGTATCATAAAACGCGATGATTTATTCTCTCTTATTTTTTTCTCCCCGAAAGTAGTTATATAGAGTTGGAGTTGGAGTCGGGGGGTCTCCAGGGGGCCCACGAGGTAGGGGGGCGCCCTAGGGGGCCCCCCACCCTCGTGAGAAGGCTATGGGCCCCCTGGTCTTCATCTTTGGCAAGGATTTTTTTATTATTTATTGTAAGATATCCCGTGGAGTTTCAGGTCATTCCAAGAACTTTTGTTTTCTGCACATAAAACAACATCATGGCAATTCTGCTAAAAACAGCGTCAGTCCGGGTTAGTTCCATTCAAATCATACAAGTTAGAGTCCAAAACAAGGGCAAAAGTGTTTGGAAAAGTAGATACGATGGAGACGTATCAACTCCCCCAAGCTTAAACCCTTACTTGTCCTCAAGCAATTCAGTTGAAAAACTGAAAGAAAGAAAGAAAAACTTTTACAAACTCTGTTTGCTCTTGTTGTTGTAACTATGTCAAGCTATCATTCAAGTTTTCAGCATAGATCATAACTAACCATATTTGCAATAATTCTCAGGTCTCATGATTACTCATATCAATAGCATAATCAACTAGCAAGTCATAATAATAAACCTCGGATGACAACACTTTCTCAAAACAATCATAATATGATATAACAAGATGGTATCTCGCTAGCCCTTTCCGAGACTGCAAAACATAAATCCAGAGCACCTTTAAAGATCAAGGACTGACTAGACATTGTAATTCATGGTAAAAGAGATCCAATCATAGTCACACCCAATATAAATTAACAGTGATGAATGCAAATGACGGTTGTGCTCTCCAGCTAGTGCTTTTTAATAAGAGGGTGATGACTCAACATGAAAGTAAATGGATAGGCCCTTCGCAAAGGGAAGCAGGGATTTGCAGAGGTGCCAGAGCTCGGTTTTGAAATAGAGATAAATTGTATTTTGAGCGGTATACTTTCATTGTCAACGTAGCAACTAAGAGATGGCGATATCTTCCATGCTAAACACATTATAGGCGGTTCCCAACATAATGGTAAAGTTTATACTCCCCCTCCACCAACAAGCATCAATCCATGGCTTGCTCGAAACAACGAGTGCCTCCAACATACATCAGGTCCCAGGGGGAGTTTTGTTTGCAATGAATTTTGATTTAGTTTGCATAAAGCATGGGAGTGGGCATCCCGGTGACCAGCCATTTTCTCATGAGTGAGGAGCGGAGTCCACTCCTCTTGAGAATAACCCGCCTAACATGGAAGATAAGGACAGCCTTGGTTGATACATGAGCTATTCGAGCATACAAAACAGAATGTTTATTTGAAGGTTTAGAGTTTGGCACATACAAATTTACTTGGAACGGCAGGTAGATACCGCATATAGGAAGGTATGGTGGACTCATCTGGAATAACTTTGGGGTTTAAGGGATTGGATGCACAAGCAGTATTCCCGCTTAGTACAAGTGAAGGCTAGCAAAAGACTGGAAAGCAACCAACTAGAGAGCGACAACAGCCATGTACATGCATTAAAATTAATAAACATTGGATGCAAGCATGAGTAGGATATAATCCACCATGAACATAAATATCGTGAAGGCTATGTTGATTTTGTTTCAACTACATGCGTGAACATGTGCCAAGTCAAGTCACTTAAATCATTCAAAGGAGGATTCCACCCCATCATACCACATCATAATCATCTCAATAGCATGTTGGCACACAAGGTAAACCATTATAACTCATAGCTAATCAAGCATCGCACAAGCAACTATGATCTCTAATTCTCATTGCAAACATGTTTATTCATAATAAGCTGAATCAAGAACGAGGGACTCATCATATTTACAAAAACAAAAGAGGTCGAGTTCATACCAGCTTTTCTCATCTCAGTCAGTCCATCATATATCATCATAATTGCCTTTCACTTGCACGACCGAACGGTGTGAATAATAATAAGAGTGCACGTGCATTGGACTAAGCTGGAATCTGCGAGCATTCAATAAACAGGAGAAGACAAGGCAATATGGGCTCTAGGTTAAATCAACAATAATGCATATAAGGGAAATATTTTTTTGGGTTTTCTTTTTAATTATTACTACTATAGCAGAAAAATAAACTACTACTAATTTTTTTTGTTTTTTTCTTAAGGTTTAACAAACACACAAGAAGAAAGCAGGAAAAAGAAAATAAACTAGCATGGATATTACAGTGAAAAAGTATGAGCACCGACATCTAGCAATGAGTGTGTGTGAGCATAAATGTAATGTCGGTGAGAAATACGTACACCCCAAGCTTAGGCTTTTGGCCTAAGTTGGTCTATGGCCACGGCTGGCCTGGCGGATATCCATAATAATAGTTTTTGGGGTCGTACTGTGATGAGGAAGAATAGTTGGGATCATACTGTGATGAAGAAGAAGACTCTGACTGCCACTGGCTGACAGTCATCTCTGGATCCCAAGAATAAACAGATTGTCGTGAAGGCTCATCTTGTGGTTCCTGTTCCGGGGCTGGTGCAGGATTCTTGTAAGTTTGGACGGCAGCCCACGTAACGAGGTAGGGTCCTACAAAATTAAACAAAGAAGGAGCAGGCGGGATAATAGTCTCAGGATGATGTTTGTTAAAGAACAATTGATATTTAAGCTCTCCTGCCCTATTCTTAACAATAAAATCATGTGCCACCATACTTTTATGATCTAGATAAACACGGGGCAGCACCTTTTCTTCCTTCTCAGCATGCCTAATAGGTATGTTAAAATGTGTAGCTAGGCGTGTGGCATAGACGCCTCCAAAGATGGGACCCTTAGTACGGTTCATACTTAACCATCTAGCAATAATACCGCCCATACTAAAAGTGTTATCACTGTATAAACTGTGGTGCAGAATAATTATATCAGGGATACTAAGGTTTCCACTGTTTCTGTGTACAATTAAACAACGACTAGCAAATAATGCAAAGTAACGTAAAACAGGAAAATGTATACTAGTGATTCGTGCATCGAAACCTTTCTAGTTTCTCCTACAGTGATAGTATCAATAAACCCAGCCATGTCATCATGATATGGTTCTTTTGTCTTGCCCTCAAAAGGGATTAAACAAATCCGACAGAAATCATAAAGTGACATCTCCTTATGCTCATCATATAAATGAAACTCCACCGTAGGTGGTGAGTTCCTAGAATGAAAATGAAAGTTTTGCACAAAAGTATTTGTGAGTAAGAGATACTGATCGCATTGGTCGTGGAGGAAAGCGGTGAGGCCTGCATTGTGAGCCAATTCATGAAAATCTTCATAGATACCGGCTGCTCTCAAGAAATCTTCAGAAGGCCATTCACACGCCCGAATCTCCTCGGTGCACGGCAAATTATACTTAGGCTTCGGTGCCTTTTCCTTCGACCTTTGGCTCGATGAGCCCCTCAAAAATCTCCTCATTATTTTTCTAAAATATTGTGAAATTTTTAGTAACTTCAAACAAAAGTGAACCAACTTCAATAAAACTGATAGCAACTACTCCTACAAGTGCCTAGAGCCTATATCAAGCATTAGAACTACTTGGAACCATATAAATATGGCATGCAAGCTCAAGAACATGGTCACCTATGCAGCACAAATTTGCAAAGAATAAAGCACTAGAACAAAAATTAATTGGACCAATGGAGGAGTCACATACCAAGGAACAATCTCCTGAAGCAGTTTTGTGAGAGGTGCTTTGAGCAAGGAGATCGAAAATCACAGCAAAAGTGGCTGGAACTCGTGCTTGAGTTGGTTTTTCGGGTTTGTGTGAGATAGAGGAAGAAGATGGGTGATGGGATAAGTGGAGGAGGGCCACCGTGGGCCCACGAGGTAGGGGGGCGCGCCCTAGGGGGGGCGCCCACCACCCTCGTGGCCAGGTGGCAGCTCCTCCCGCGGTAATTTTTGCACAGTAAATCCTCAAATATTCCCCAAAAAATCATATTAAATTGGCATGTAATTCTGAGGACTTTTATTTTCGGGATATTTTATATTGCACGGATAAGTCAGGAAAAAGATAGAAAATACTATTTTTACTTTATTTAATATAAATAACAGAAAGTAAAAGCGGGGTACAGAAGTTTGTGCTTCTAGTTTCATCCATCTCATGCTCATCAAAAAGAATCCACTAACAAGGTTGATCAAGTCTTGTTAACAAACTCATTCTGATAATCATGTAACCGGAGAAATTTTGAATAACACTAAGTTATCTCAATGGGGATATGCACGTCACCAATAATAAGAATATCATATTTATTCTTGACAGTAGGAAGAGGAAATTCAAAACCTCCAAATATAATCGATGGAATTTTTCCAATAGAGTTGATACTATGAACTTGAGGTTGTTTCCTCGGAAAGTGTACCGTATGCTCATTACCATTAATATGAAAAGTGACATTGCCTTTGTTGCAATCAATAACAGCCCCTGCAGTATTAAGAAAAGGTCTTCCAAGAATAATAGACATACTATCATCCTCGGGAATATCAAGTATAACAAAGTCCGTTAAAATAGTAACGCTTGCAACCACAACAGGCACATCCTCACAGATACCGACAGGTATAGCAGTTGATTTATCAGCCATTTGCAAAGATATTTCAGTAGGTGTCAGCTTATCCAAGTCAAGTCTACGATATAAAGAGAGAGGCATAACACTAACACCGGCTCCAAGATCACATAAAGCAGTTTTAATATAATTTCTTTTAATGGAGCAAGGTATAGTAGGTACTCTGGGGTCTCCAAGTTTCTTTGGTATTCCACCCTTAAAAGTATAATTAGCAAGCATGGTGGAAATTTCAGCTTCCGGTATCTTTCTTTTATTAGTAATGATATCCTTCATATATTCAGCATAAGGATTTGTTTTGAGCACATCAGTTAATCTCATACGCAAAAAGATAGGCCTGATCATTTCAGCAAAACGCTCAAATCCTCAAAATCCTTTTTCTTGGATGGTTTCGGAGGAAAAGGCATGGGTTTCTGAACCCAAGGTTCCCTTTCTTTACCATGTTTCCTAGCAACAAAGTCTCTTTTATCATAACATTGATTCTTTGATTGTGGGTAATCAAGATCAACAACAGGTTCAATTTCTACATCATTATTATTACTAGGGTGAGCATCATCATGAACATCATCATTAATATTTTACTAGGTTCATGTTCATTACCAGATTGTGTTTCAGCATCGGACATAGAAATATCATTTGGATTATCAGGTGGTTCAGCAATAGGTTCACTAGAAGTTTGCACAGTTCTATAAATTTTCTTCTTCTTTTTAGAAGAACTAGGAACATCAATATTATTTCTTTGAGAATTTTGCTCGATTCTCTTAGGGTGGCCTTCAGGATACAAAGGTTCCTGAGTCATTCTACCAGTTCTAGTAGCCACTCTAACAACATAATCATTTTTCTTACTATTCATTTCATCAAGCACTTCTTTTTTAGCCTTAAGTACTTGGTCTACTTGAGTGGTAACCATAGAAGCATGTTTGCTAACAAGTTTAAGTTCACCTTTAATATCAGCCATATAATCACCCAAGCGTCTAATCATATAAGCATTTTCTTTTAATTATCTACCAAAACAAGCATTGAAGTCGTCTTGCTTAAACATAAAGTTATCAAACTCATCCAAGCACTGACTAGCAATTTTAGTAGGAGGGACTTCAGCTTTATCATATCTATAGAGAGAATTTACCTTTACTACATGTGTCGGGATATTGGGATCAAGATGTTCTTCAGTAAATAAAGAATTAAGATCATATGTTTCTTCAATAGGCGGTGAATTAAAACCATGTATTTCTTCAATAGGAGGTAAATTCTTAACGTCTTCAGCTTTAATACCTTTTTCTTTCATAGATTTCTTTGCCTCTTACATGTCTTCGGGACTGAGAAATAGAACACCTCTCTTCTTCGGAGTTGGTTTAGGAATTGGTTCAGTAATTGGAGCAGGAGTTGGCTCGGGAGGTGCCCAATTATTTTCATTTGTCAACATATTATTCAATAGGATTTCAGCTTCATCCAGTGTTCTTTCACTGAAAAGAGAACCAGCACAACTATCCAGGTAATCTCTGGAAGCATCAGTTAGTCTTATAAAAGATATCAAGTATTTCAGGTTTCTTAAGAGGATGATCAGGCAAAGCATTAAGTAACTTGAGAAGCCTCCCCCAAGGTTGTGGGAGACTCTCTTCTTTAATTTGCACAAAGTTGTATATTTCCCTCAAAGCAGCTTGTTTCTTATGAGCAGGGAAATATTTAGCAGAGAAGTAATAAATCATATCCTGGGGACTACGCACACAACCAGGATCAAGAGAATTAAACCATATCTTAGCATCACCCTTTAATGAGAACGGAAATATTTTGAGTATATAAAAGTAACGTGATCTCTCATCATTAGTGAACAGGGCAGCTATATCATTTAACTTAGTAAGATGTGCCACAACAATTTCAGAGTCATAGCCATAAAACAGATCAGATTCAATCAAAGTAATTATATCAGGATCAACAGAGAATTCCTAATCCTTATCAGGTACACATATAGGTGAAGTAAGAAAAGCAGGGTCAGGTTTCATTTTATCTCTAAGTGATTCTTTGTTCCATTTAATTAATAACCTCTTAAGCTCATATCTATCTCTGCAAGCTAAAATAGCGGCAGAAGATTCCATATCAAAAAGATAGCCCTCAGGAATAACAGGCATATTTTCATCATCACTATCATCATCGTATTCAGATTCAATAATTTCTTTTTCTCTAGCCCTAGCAATTTGTTCATCAAGAAATTCACTAAGGGGCACAGTAGTATCAGGCATAGAAGCAGTTTCATCATAAGTATCATGCATAGTAGAAGTGGCATCATCAATAACATGCGACATATCAGAACGAATAGCAGAAGCAGGTGTAGGTGTCGCTAACTTACTCATAATAGAAGGTGAATCAAGTGCAGAGCTAGATGGCAGTTCCTTACCTCCCCTCGTAGTTGAGGGATAGATCTTGGTTTTTGGATCTCTCAAGTTCTTCATAGTGATAAGCAGATATAAATCCCAAGTGACTCAAAGAATAGAGCTATGTTCCCCGGCAACGGCGCCAGAAATTTGTCTTGATAACCCACAAGTATAGGGGATCGCAACAGCTTTCGAGGGTAGAGTATTCAACCCAAATTTATTAATTCGACACAAGGGGAGCCAAAGAATATTCTCAAGTATTAGCAGCTAAGTTGTTAATTCAACCACACCTGGAAACTTAGTATCTGCAGCAAAGTGTTTAGTAGCAAAGTAATATGATAGTGGTGGTAGCGGCAACAAAAGTAAAGACAGCAAAAGTAATGTTTTTGGTATTTTGTAGTGATTGTAATAGTAGCAGCGGAAAAGTAAATAAGCGTAAACCAGTATATGGAAAACTCGTAGGCACCAGATCAGTAATGGATAATTATGCCGGATGCGGTTCATCATGTAACAGTCATAACATAGGGTGACACAGAACTAGCTCCAATTCATCAATGTAATGTAGGCATGTATTCCGTATATAGTCATACGTGCTTATGGAAAAGAACTTGCATGAAATCTTTTGTCCTACCCTCCCGTGGCAGCGGGGTCCTATTGGAAACTAAGGGATAGTAAGGCCTCCTTTTAATAGAGAACCGGCACAAATCATTAACACATAGTGAATACATGAACTCCTCAAACTATGGTCATCACCGGGAGTGGTCCCGATTATTGTTACTTCGGGGTTGCCAGATCATAACACATAGTAGGTGACTATAGACTTGCAAGATAGGATCAAGAACTCACATATATTCATGAAAACATAATAGGTTCAGATCTGAAATCATGGCACTCGGGCCCTAGTGACAAGCATTAAGCATAGCAAAGTCATAGCAACATCAATCTCAGAACATAATGGATACTAGGGATCAAACCCTAACAAAACTAACTCGATTACATGATAAATCTCATCCAACCCATCACCGTCCAGCAAGCCTATGATGGAATTACTCACGCATGGCGGTGAGCATCATGAAATTGGTGATGGAGGATGGTTGATGATGATGACAGCGACGAATCCCCCTCTCCGGAGCCCCGAACGGACTCCAGATCAGCCCTCCCGAGAGGTTTTAGGGCTTGGCGGCGGCTCCGTATCGTAAAACGCGATGATTTCTTCTCTCTGGTTTTTTTTCTCTCTGAAAGCAAATATATAGAGTTGGATTTGGCATCGGAGGGCATCCAGGGGGCCCACGAGGTAGGGGGCGCGCCCTAGGGGGGCGCCCCCCACCCTCGTGAGAAGGGTGTGGGCCCCCTGGTCTTCATCTTTGGTGAGGATTTTTTATTATTTTTCTAATATGTTCCGTGGAGTTTCAGGTCATTCCGAGAATATTTGTTTTCTGGACATAAAACAACACCATGGCAATTCTGCTGAAAACAGCGTCAGTCCGGGTTAGTTCCATTCAAATCATACAAGTTAGAGTCCAAAACACGGGCAAAAGTGTTTGGAAAAGTAGATACGACGGAGACGTATCACACTACTTTCAAGAGTTCTCGATTACAGTAGCCTCGGAAGTGCCACTTAATGATATTATAAACAACCACGACGCCACGGGCCGGATTGCCAAATGGGCCATTGAGTTCCTCCCGTTCGACATAACAGACAAATCTCGGTGAGCCATTAAATCGCAAGTATTGGCCGACTTTGTCGCCGAATGGACGGAAGCCGAACTCCCTAAAGAGTACGGCGCATACTCCAATTGGATCATGCACTTCGATGGCTCCAAAATGCTGGCTAGTCTGGGGGCTGGCGTCGTCCTGACGTCCCCAACTGGAGATACAGTGCAATACGTACTGCAGATACTGTATACAGACTCCAACAACACAGCCGAATACGAAGCCCTATTACATGGTCTTCGGATGGCTGTTTCCATGGGCATTCAACGCCTAGAGGTGCGTGGGGATTCGAACCTCGCAATATCCCAAATAAATGGAGACTTCGATGCCAAAGATCCGAAGATGGCGGCCTATCAAAACGCTGTCCTAAAGATGTCAGCTCGGTTCGAGGGGCTCGAATTTCACCATGTGGCCCGGGAAAACAATCAGGCGGCGGATATCCTCGCCCGCATCAGCGCAAAACGCGATGCGGTCCCCCCCAACATATTTTCAGAGAGGTTGTTTAAGCCATCCGTGGCATGGGAAGGGGACACCGGTAATAATAGTCCGGACTCGGCCAAAATGCTCGATGCCGAACACTCTGACATAATCGGAGGCTCTGCCACCGAAATAACACCTTAAGCCCACGTCATAATGGCCATCATTGCCCCGTGGACAGAACCATTCTTGGCCTACCTAACTAGGCAGGAACTTCCCGCGGGCCAAAATGAGGCACGCTGCATAGTGCGGCGATCTAAAGCCTACAGGGTCCACGAGGGAGAGTTGTATAAAAAAAGCACTACCGGAGTCCTTCAAAGGTGCATCTCCGAAGAGGAAGGGCGGAAGCTTTTGGCAGAAATTCACGCCGGACTTGGCGGCCACCACGCCGCAGCCCGGGCCCTTGTAAGCAAGGCCTTCCGTATAGGGTTTTATTGGCCGACGGCCCGGGCAGACGCACAGGACTTGGTCCAACACTGCGCCGGTTGCCAGCTTTTTGCAAACCAAAGCCATATGCCACCCACCGCCCTCCAAACAATCCCCATTACCTGGCCCTTCACGGTCTGGGGGCTTGACATGGTTGGACCCCTTAAAGGAGGAACCCATAAGAAAAAATACTTACTGGTCATGGTGGATAAATTCACCAAATGGATAGAAGCCAAACTTGTTAAAACAGCCGAATCTGGACCGGTGATAGACTTCATATCTAGGGCCGTACACCGTTATGGCGTCCCCCACAGCATCATCACTGACAACGGCACGAACTTCACGGCCGATGAGGTAAAAATCTGGTGCAGCAACATGGGCATCAAGCTCGATTATGCTTCCGTCTATCACCCACATACCAACGGCCAAGTTGAGCAAGCAAATGGTCTTATCATGAGCGGCATTAAACCCAGATTAGTGCGGTCCTTAAAGGAGTCTAACACGCACTGGGTAGAGGAGCTCGACTCCGTACTCTGCGGGCTGCGGACCACACCGAATCGTACTACCGGATATACACCCTTCTTTATGGTGTACGGCGCAGAGGTAGTTCTGCCATGCGACATAATTCATGACTCACCTCGAGTGCGCATGTACGAAGAAAGAGAAGCCGAGCTCGACCAGCAGGACAGTCTGGACACCCTGGAGGAGGAGCGCGACGTGGCAAAATCCTGTTCCGCATTTTATCAGCAACAGGCTCGCAGATACCAAAGCAGAGAAGTACGGGCCAAAACTTATAATGTTGGCGAGTTAGTTCTACGTCTGCCGGAGAAGAAAAAGTCCAAGCTCGAGCCCAAATGGGAAGGTCCCTTCATTATTGACCAAGTTCTGACCGGTGGAGCGTACCGTCTGCGGGATGCATCGAATAATCGACTTGAGCCGAACCCATGGAACGCAGCCAGGCTCCGAAGATTCTATGCCTAGCGCCGGACTCTATGTTCGTCTCCTTCCTCTGTCCATTTTTTGCATATACATTATCTGTACTTTTCTCTTTCTTTCTTTTATTCTTTCTCTAGGCCTTCAAGGGCCAACTTGTGCCTCGCCTGCACATTATAGATGCGCTAACCGCGCGCATTCTACCTGGGGGCTTCTTACACAGAAGCTTAATTATCTATCTGGGCTTCATGCCCAGCACATATGTTATTCTTCTGCATGTACCTTTTCTTCGCCATTATATGCATCGATATGACTTAAGTTTTGGCCAAGCTGGGTTGCCTGACTCTTGTATTTATGCCCTACGTTCCCGTTAATTCGGCTAGGGCATAAGGGGAGCACCTCTGCGATTGTTACTGTCGGGTCAGCCGGATGTGTACCTCGGACTGGGTGAAGCCGAAAGCTAGCATTCTTAAGGGAATATTCAGTCGGTGAACAAAAGATGATTTTTATTTATTTTCCATATGTGCCCCCAGATGTTTTTTGCCTGCGTTTCCTCTCGCAGTCCGGACATGCACTTTAGGGCATGCGTACCCAGGAAAAGAAACCCTTAACGGAACTATTCTCCCTGGAAGATGTTTCTTACTACCCATGTAATATAACATAACTAGTTGGGCACTTGTCTGTTCAAGCACTAATGACCCCTACGCCTGGTATCCACGCATACCCCGGTTCTTATATAAATGAGCGGGTATTCGGATACACTCTGGACTATCGGGTCCCGAGGTTGAAGCGAAAAGGTCCGTCATGACAAATGATTTACAATCCGGCTAGAAGGCATTATACATGTCACTTTAATTACATAGTCATGCAGATTGACTAAATTCCTCTTCTATACCATCCAACAGGCGATCTAGCCTACAATCCTGTTGGGAATACTTTGCGGCTAATTCTACTTGCCCATAGACTAAGCTAACGGGGATCTCTTTCCCATCGGGCCCCATAGGTCCGACCTCGGCCATGTGATTTGGGTCAGCCTTGGTATACCGCGTCTTCACCATGGCCCAGGCTTCCCTGTCACCTTGACGGCATGCAAATATCTTCCATAATCGGAAGCGTCGCTGTGCTCCCTTGAGCTTCTCCGCAAGCTCTCCAACACCTTCTGGCAGGGATACTGATGGCCACAAGGCCTGGGCAATACCTTGCATCACCTGCCGAACTTGTTCGTGCAGTTGTGAGAGCTCGGATAGAAGATCACCCGCAGACCCGGGCATCTCCTCCGCGGGACGACCCGTCAGCATACCTACAGACATAACTCTGTTAGCCAGCTTCTCCGCCGTCCCATTTTTTAAGGGTTCGTTCAAGCACTTACTGAATATGCCGCGTCGAAGCCGCTTATTCTCCTTCTCGGAGTCCGCAAGCTGGGCTCGAACATCTTTCAGTTCCACGCTCATCTTGGTATTGGCGTCTTGGAGATTTTTTTTCTCCCGCCTGACCTCAGTCAGCACGCGTTCGCCAGCCTTTAGCTGTCATACGGCATGCTAGTCCTCCGGATTCTCTCCGGATTCATCTGCAACATCTATTGTTAGATCTGCAGCCATGCCGCACGCTATATGGTACCTATCATTCTTTGAAAGAAATGTTACCATCTGGGGACTTTTTAGGTTCCTTCAATGCGGCAACAGCGGCCCGAAGTTGGGTCTTGCATTCCTCCAGCTCCTGTGACAGTCTAGTATTCTTCTCTGTAAGAACCTGCACAATAAGATGGTCCTTAAATCAGTTCTGCTAACTGTTTCAAGTCTCAGGGGCTACTGATACATATAATAGTCAGATTTGCTTACCCGTACATCCTTTACATACTGGTCTGTGGCTCTGGCTAGACCATTTTGAGCAGCACGGAGGTACGCCTCTCCAGAATTGAAGGCATCAAATGCCTCTGGTGAGAAGCAAGTGTCACGGAGTACGGCCCGGCGATGCCTATGATTCATGGCGCTCTCCACTTCTGAATTTGTAGCGGATAGCCTATCCGCACCCTCTGTAGGGGGAGTATCCGGCGTCTGCCCCATGTCGGCTTCCGCCTCTATGTCCGGTCCTGGAGCCCGACTGGTGGAAGCGTGATCGGCAGCCTCACTGGACATATTCCGGCAAGCATTTTTTCTGTTAAAGAAACATGGACTTCATTACATTTCAAGAAAGACGACAACCACGGAGCGGGGTTCCTGTCATACCTCTGCGCCAACTCTCCATCCTGACCGCTTTCCTTTTTGGCCTGCCCGGCCTCAGTGCCTCTTGTTGGCGAGTTGCTGCGGGTTCGGCATGGCGTCCCGAATGCCTTCCCTGTAAAACACCATATGTATATGGTAGGTGAAGTGTCTAAAAGGGGATCCTAGTTTTTGGAGTTGGGATTTTTGGTTTTTCTTACGTGCGACGCAGGAAGCAGTCCGGGATAGTCGGCCGTAATGGCCACCATGGCGTCATCACAGTTAATTGATAGAACTGCTGGTCTATCATCTCCACGAATATGTTCGGATCTTCTTCGAGTCCGGGATCGAGGGCCCGGTCAGGGTCCTTTGGTTGTGGAGATGGGCTGCTGACCTCCCTTATGACTTTTTGCAGTTCCTGCCGCAAAATGGCAAGGTGAGTATCTACGACAAAGAATGCGGGAAGAATGGGAGTAAGGAGATATAACTCACCCAGCTTAGAGGGTTTTACATGGAGAATCCATCCCATGGCTTGATGCGGATAAACTCCTCTTCCTCTCCCTTGAACAATTCGGACATAATTTTTGCTAAAGTGGCAGCGTTGTCCGGACCCTTACGCCCGCAACGGGTGGCGTCATCTTCCCCGTTAAAACACCACAGGGGGTGCCCTCGATATTGAAGTGGTTGCACTCCCCGCATTATGCATATTGACATAACCTCAATTACTGTCAATCCTGATTGAGCCAGCGCTTTAATCCGGTTCATCAGGTAAAGGACTTCTCCATTGTCTTCCTCATGGGGGCTCCGTGGGCGCCAACTTCGGCGTTTCTTCAGAGGAGCATTGCTGAACTCAGGAAGACCCCGCCAAACAGGGTCCGGAAGGGGGACGTCCTCCATATAAAACCATTCCGAAGGCCAGTCTTTGGACGTCTTCTTCGAAGTACCGGACAGGTATCCGGTTTCGGCGATGCGCCATATTTCGGCTCCGCCCACTTGATAAAGTGACCCCTTCTGTGCGCGAGGGACGAGGCAAAATAACCCTTTCCACAGCTCGAAATGAGCCTCGCAGCCCAGGAATAACTCGTAAAGGGCAACATAGCCGGCGATGTGTAATATGGAAGCAGGGGTGAAATTATGTAGTTGGAGGCCGTAAAACTCCAGGAGCCCGCGGAGGAACGGATGAATTGGAAATATGAGTCCCCTTAATAAATAAGGAACAAGGCATACCCGCTCCCCCGTAGAGGGGCTGGGGAAGCTCTCCGCTTGTTCCTGCCATTGTAGGTGGCGAGCCCGGCTCGGACGGGAACCATATACGCTGGAGGGAGAAATCCCTTAGTCTGCAGTTCAACTAATCGACTGTATGGGACTGAACACCTCTCCCAATCACCGGGCTTAGGGATATGGGGGCGGGAGGAGGAGCTGCGGAGGTCGGCCATGCTGCAGTGGATCTTTCTGAAGCGCGCTCCGATGGATTCTCGCTGGGGGAGGATGGTATGGATTGGATCTAAGAATCCCCATCCCTTTAATAGACAATTTATTTGTCTGGCTAGGGGGGCGAATGTAAAAACGCCCTGGCGCCTCGTATTCATTCGACGTGTGGAAGATAGCCCTTATTGGGCGCAGAAGCCAAGAGGTCCAACATTTATGGGACCAGACACTGCTTAACAAACATTCGAAATTTGGAGAAGAACCCACCTTGCAATGCCGAAGACAACACTGCGCGCCGGACTCATCGTCATTGAAGCCTGGTACGGGGGCTACTGAGGGAGTCCTAGATTAGGGGGTATCCGGACATCCGGATTATATCCTTTGGCCGAACTGTTGGACTACGAAGATACAAGATTGAAGACTTCGTCCCATGTCCGGATGGGACTCTACTTGGCGTGGAAGGCAAGCTAGGCAATACGGATATGTATATCTCCTCCTTTGTAACCGACCTTGTGTAACCCTAGCCCCCGTCGGTGTCTATATAAACCAGAGGGTTTTAGTCCGTAGGACAACATACAATCATACCATACGCTAGCTTCTAGGGTTTAGCCTCTCCAATCTCGTGGTAGATCAACTCTTGTACTACTCATATTATCAAGAATAAATCAAGCAGGACATAGGGTTTTACTTCCATCAAGAGGGACAAAACCTGGGAAAAACATCATGTCCCCTGCCTCCTCTTACCATCCGCCTTAGACGCACAGTTCGGGACCCCCTACCCGAGATCCGCCGGTTTTGACACCGACAACCACGATCAGCCGGGCGACCTTGGTGAAATCGGTCCTTACTTGACAAGTCATTTACCACATCCCCCCTTTATGCCCCCAGGTGTGATGTGGAACATCAACAAGATTTAGTGTGCATTTCTTTGGTCCGCTAGCGATAAAACTGCAGGAGAAAAATGCAAGATCAACTGGGAGAGAGTCTGCCGTCCTAACCATCTAGGTGGGCTTGGGATCCTTCACTTGGGAAAATTTGTGAGAGCTTTCGGACTTAGATGGCCCTGGGTGGCATGGAAGGATCCAAGTAAGTTGTGGGTCAGGTTGGGGAAACCGTGCACCGAGGTGGATATGAACCTATTTTATGCTTACACCTAATTACCTTTGGAAATGGTGGGAAGATGCCTTTTGGGATACGTCGTGGTTGCAAGGGAAAAGGCCAAAGGATATCACCATCCCTCTTATTTGCGGCCTCCAAGTGCAAGAATTGGTTCGTGAGGGATGCCTTGCGGGACAATGTTTGGGTGCACAAGATCAACCCAGTCATATTGCTGAGTTTGTGGACCTCTGGGTGTGTATCGAGCACATGCAATTAGAAATGGACGTTGATGATGACATCTCTTGGAAATTTGTGGTGTATGGACAGTTATCAGTGGCTTCTACTTATTGGTCCCAATTATTCGTACCCCCGTCGACCACCATGAACAAGACCATTTGGAAGGTCTCGGCACCTCCCAAGGTCAAGTTCTTCTCTTGGTTAGTTCTTCAAAATAGATTATGGGTAGTGGATAGATTGAAGAAGAGGGTTTGGGAAAATCGTGGCCTCTGTACCTTTGCAGGAGGGCTAACGAGACATCTGCCCACCTCTTCTTTAAATGTCGGTTTACACCGTGCATTTGGAGAATGGTCGAGAACTGGCTTGGATTAGGGGCTCTGGAGATAAATAGTTGGCTAGCGGAACACAATGTCAAGTGTTGGTGGACAAGCATGTCAAAACCGAATACGACGAACTGGATCATGGCCTCAGTCACAGTGTTTGTCTATTGGGTTATCTGGAACAAGAGAAATGCTAGAGTCTTCAGGAAGAAATCGCCGTCGCCCTATTACATACTAAAACTCATCCAAGAGAAGGAAAAATCGTGGATCATCGTAGGGCTAGGCATTTGAGCATAATCATGCTGCGAGAGTAATTCATGTGTGTCTGTTTTCTTCGACGGTCTATGTTGTGAAGTCGGCTTTATGTATTCTAAGCTCTCCTTCTTAAATAATGAATGAGTAAGTCTTTTTCCCCTGCTTCAATTTTTTATACAAAACAGAAGATTTGGCAAGGCTCGACATTCTCAATCTGCTCTTGCCATTGCCAAGCATTATGAACATGAACAAAGTTACTGTTATGAACAAGTTCTTTTAGGAAATGTCATCATGTACTGGCTTACTTTATTGATCAAATAAGCACACTTACATCATTCACCAGAGATACATGAACAATAGAAGGAGGTTCATCTACCCAATTACAAAATAAATGATTATCATAACTATGATTAGCAATCTCGTGTGCAACGCCATTGGCCTCCCGAAAAACAGTGAGAAAAGTGAACTGAACCTATTTCCACAACCAAATTGACACAATCCGCGAATACTGCCGCTCCTTCATTCCACCACGTGTTACCACCTCTGCAAGCTTCAATGACCCCCAAGCAATCAGATTACTCAACAATTTGATGGTAGCCTAGAAATTCCACTGGTGCTAACCCTTCTCTCATCGCCACATATTCCATCATCAAGGCTAACGAAGCATGAGAAACAAAAGAGCAAGAGCCATCCAGAAAGTTTCCAAACCTGCCTATTAGAATTGCCCTGTCGCCACATCTCCATCTTCTCTATGATAGGAGGCATCGACATTGAGTCTAACATGGCCTGCTTCTGGCTTAACCCATTTCACAATTAATTTCTCTACCATTCGACCTCTGGGTTTCCTTCATGAAGTTAGAACAAAGAGATAAACTACAAGTTTCTAGCTTGCTGCCGGTGAAGTTCTGTCATTACGCGAGACCGTTCTTCTAATCCACCAGAGGTACCATGCTGCCACGACGACAACCTCTATGACTCCAACATACGGTGATTCAAGTAATGGACCCGAAGATGAGTCCGGGAGCTCTTCCAAGATTGATGATCCTGCTCTGTCAACGGTGGAAGCATCCGTTGTCAACTGCTCTAACTGTAGCGTCTCCCACATCTCCTGTGCTGGTTTATAGCCGAATAAGAGATGTTTTAGATACTCTTGATATGTGCGACATACAGGACACAAGCTATCAGTCCCAATGTCGATTCACCAAGGTTGATTTAACGGGAATGGCTCCGTGCAACACTTTCCATAGAAAATGTTTTCACCTCTCCAGGAACTGGAAGTGACCAAACTTTCTTCCATATTGGGTTAGTACCTGTTAGAGATACAACGGGAAAATCAAACGACGAAGAACGAAATCAACACAGGAGACACGAGATTTTAACGTGGAAAACCCCTCAAACTCGAGAGAAAAAAACATGGGCGCCAACCAACATAAGTTCACTATATTGTGGGAGGTCCGGCCCAAGCCTACCGGCGACGGGCCTCGCTCCGCTCGCTCGTCAAAACTTAGTTTTTGTCTTTATACTTGAATTTGGGTCACAATATAAAAACTCCACCTTGAGACAAATTCCATCTTGTAGCATGAATGAGAACCTCCTCTCTGAACAACGAAGAAAACACTTCGGCGCCAAACAACCACTAGGGCTAATGTATTATACCAACTAAGTCTGAGGAAAACTCAAACTTAGCAACATGAACTAGCTTTGTCAACATATCAGCAGTATTATCATGAGTACTAATATTTATATCTCCATTCCACATGATATGTTGATTTTACCGAGAAAATCCCATTGTGGTTATAATGCCAAGCAACAAAATCATCAAGCCCATTCGGACTCAAAGGAATACTCAGTATTCTGGAAGCATCTATAGGTGTAAAGACAGACCAAATCAATTCTTCATCCTATTGTCCCGAAGATGGGACAATCAAGTGAGACACCTTATTTATTAGAATATTACCTCTTTGCGTAATTACCTTCCTGTCCAGAATTCTGGTAATAGATGGATCTTTCCAAATGTTATTTGACTCTCCAAATACAACTTCTTTTAAAAGTTTGGATGCCCGCAAAAATACGTTGCCACGTGAAAGAAGACCCTTTTTCCAGTCCAGCTTCAAGAATGCTCTGATTTTGATAGTGTTTAGCTTTTATATTGTAGCACATAAGAAATTAGGATTGCATAACATTATCCAAGCTTGCTTGGCCAACATAGCTAAACCGAACGAGTGCAAGTCACAGAATCGCAACGCTCCAAGACTCTTTGGAAACAAAATTTTCATCATGCAAACCAGTGCATTTTACTACTATTTCCATCATCTCCCCACCAGAAATTGGCAATTACATAAGCCATGTTTTTTGCAGATACCTTTTGGTAATTTAAATACTTTTAAAAAAACTTGGTCATTTAAATATTGACATTGCATAAATCGGAATGGCTCGGGCAATTGCTTTGAGCAAAGTTTCTTTTCCAGCAACTGATAAGCACTACTCTTTCCAAGCATTAATCCTCTTCATAATTTTATGAACAAGTTCGTTGAAAGTTGAAACTTGGCAAGCAGGACAAAAAGTAGGTTATATGCCGGCCATGAATTATATTTCTCAAAAATCTACAATAAGCCAGAAGACAAGTTGACCAATCCCAACCGATCCTTACCGCCCAAGCCGTTGGATACAACACGAAAAGAATATCAAAAGCAAGCTAACCGTCACTGCAGGAGCATTGGCTCCAAAACTCCAATGCATGCAGCCATGCACAGAGACTTCTCCTCACCTCACCTCACCTGTGACCTGTCCCCACCCTTGCTCGCCACCTCACATCCTCCCCGTCCCTACCACCTTCGTCTACCTTTCGTCATCCGCGCCCAGCTCCCCGCTTATATATACCGCCTCGCTCGCCGCACCACAATCCACCGCAGTCCTCATATCACATCTCACAGCCAGCTCAAAGCGCCGTGAACCACCACGCCTCGAATCGAACCCAGACAGTCTCCCTCCCAGGCAAAATGTGTAACTCCAACGTCAAGTCCGCCGGCGTCGCCCAGATCGACGGCCGCCCGGTCCTGCAGCCGGGCGGCAACCGCGTCGCGGCGCCGGAAGGCGCCAAGCCGCTCAAGAAGTCCCTGCAGAAGTCGCTCTCGATGCCTGCTGCGTACGACAATGCCGCTGCCGCCGCCGCCATCACCTGCACGGCAGCGCCCAAGAACACCGGCGCGGCGGCCGCGACGCCTTACCTACTGCCGCCTACTTCGGCAAAGGCGGCGGGAGCCAAGGCGGCGGGCGCCAGGGCGGCGGCGTCCACGGGCGCGGACAAGAACAGGAAGCAGGCGGGCAAGAAGAGCGGCGCCGTGCTGCCGGTGGTGACGTTCGCGGCGCTGGAGGCGTTCGAGCTGGCCGGCCCCGCCGGGAGCATCGCGGCGGCGCAGCGGGAGCACGTGACGCAGGCGCAGGCGCAGCGCAAGATGCGGATCGCGCACTACGGCCGCACCGCCTCCTTCTCCCGGGTGGAGGGCAAGGTCGGGGCCACCGCCACCGCCACCGCGACAGCGCCCGCCACGCCCGCCGCTGCACCGGAGGAGAAGCGCTGCAGCTTCATCACGGCGTACTCGGACCCCGTGTACGTCGCGTACCACGACGAGGAGTGGGGCGTGCCGGTGCACGAGGACGAGTGAGTGGCCGCCATTTCCGCCCAACCACAGCACTACATCACATCACATCAAAACCGGCCGATCTTGGCAGCGATGGTTTCTCACATTTTCTTTTCTTGGCCGGTCGACAGGCTGCTGTTCGAGATGCTGACGCTGTCCGGCGTGCAGGTCGGGGCCGACTGGGCTTCCATCCTCAGGAGGAGACACATCTACAGGTTGGTTTGGAGCATGCAGAGCGATCGCCCATGCTGTTTTGTTTTGCTTGCATTTGCCGCGATGTCTGTGCTGATTTTGCGCCTGTGCCTGGTGACGAATAGGGAGGCATTCTCCGGGTTCGACGTGGACGCGGTCGCCAAGTACACGGAGAAGCAGATGGCCTCCGTGAGCGCCGGGTACGGGCTGGACTTGGGCACCATCCGAGGCGCCGTCAACAACGCCTGCCGCATGCTCGAGGTACCTACCGTCCGCCGCGCCCATTTGCCATATCTTAGATTTTTTCTGTTTGTGTTACTGCTCCCGATTGACAGTAGAGTTGACAAGGCAGTAGTATCACCAATACTGCTAAACATACAAAGAGTTACACGCAATTACACGCTTACACGCTCACTAGGATTTTTTCCATCTACTAACCAATCATAAATTTGCCCCCCTGATTTTCAGAGGGACACTTCCCCATCTATTGACCAATCAAATTAACTCTTTTTGTAAAACCTTGTAAATCGTTTGTACGTGTAGCATTACTCGTAATATCACAGTTTAAGTGAAAGCGAAGCTTAGCAGAATCCCTGACAGCTTACACCCTAGTGGTGGACAGCTCTTGTATGGGCAGCAAGTGCTATTTAAATGGCACTATACTTTGCATAAGCAAGGCAAGTGCGTCTCATAAAGCTCGATGCGATGCAACCAAAAAGAGGGATGCAACATTTGATAGCTGGAAGGAAAAGACGCTCATGCAACAGTCCACAAAATATTCTCCTCCGTGGTTGAGAAGAGTAGTGTGAGTGTTCCACACGACGTAACCGCTCGCAATTATGTTAGGCGCCTAACCACCAATCAACCACCACAGCCCTCACTAATAAGTACTACGCATGTAGGTAGATGACGCCACCTGTTTTGTCAGAAGCACACCGACCACGGAGTATTTTTAACCTGTATAATACTTGTACGTACAAACTAATACATTCTACGTACAACCTGTTAATTAAATAGAGTAGTATCTTAATTAAGCCTCATTAGGTTTAGAAGAAGAAGGAAGAAAATCTAAGGATGTTTTGGCGTGCAGGTGAGGAGGGACTTCGGGTCGTTTGGCAAGTACGTGTGGGGGTTCGTGAACCAGAAGGCGCTGTCGCCGGGGTACAAATACAGCCGGAAGATCCCGGTGAAGACGTCCAAGTCGGAGTCCATCAGCAAGGACATGGTCCGGCGGGGCTTCCGGTTCGTCGGCCCCACCGTGCTCCACTCCTTCATGCAGGCCGTCGGGCTCACCAACGACCACCTCGTCTCCTGCCCGCGCCACCGCGTCTGCTCCTCTTCTTCCTCCACCTCCTCCGTCTAAGCCGACGGCCGGCCATGCACCGGCCGCCGCACAAAAAGAGAAGAAAAAAAAAGAAGATCTCGAAGAGACAGATGACACGAGATAGCCTCACCTCAGCCCTCAACTCATGGGAGTAGTAGTATACGAAATGGGAGTGTGTGTGTGTGTATGTGTGTGTGCTCGGTCGGCACGCGTAGATTAACTGCGTGCCGCCCCTAATTAGCTTGCTTGGTAATCGCTGCCAGTTCAGTCGGTACGTGCGTGCATGTAATCGGGTGCTGCTGCCGCTGCTTGGTGTATAGTCATTTTGTGTGATTGATCTGCATAGTCCTTGCCTTGTGTGCGATGCAAGGTGGGTGCGTGCGTGCATGTGGTGTGCTAGCAGCTTTGCAATGGCTGCTGCACGCATATGATTCTCTTCCCTTTGTTCTCCCACGATAAGGATAGTGATGTAGCGAGGGCGGGCGGATCATAGGAAGGAAGGCAGGCCGTGTGGGCTACCCTGGTGCATGTGGAGGTGGGTGGCTTGGATTAAAAGCAGGCAGACAGGCCATGTGGTGGCACAGCAGGGCCCGATCCGCCACCTTTGGCGCATGTGATCCGCAGCCCTCCCTCACAGCATCTCCAACAGATGCGCTAAACTAGCGCCGTGTCCCAAAATCTCCCGTTTTAGCGCGCGCAACCGGAATAGTTGCTCCAGCGGGCGCGCGAAAATAGCGCGCGCGGCATACGTAGTCTAACGCGCGGACCGAAACGTAATCGCGCGCCGCTTATTTGCTGCGCCCGCTCCCGCGCGCTGGACTCTCGCACGCTCGCTCGCACCTCCCACCCCCTCTCCAGCGCGCCGCCGCCGCCGACCGCGCCACCCGGCGACCATTCCAGCGCTTCCCCGGCCTATCCCCGCCCCCCCCCCCCCCCGCGCGCTTTCTCCGCCCCCCCCCCTCTAGTCCCGCCGCCCCGCGCGCGTGCTGGTCCTCTAACGAACAGCGCCCGCGCGCTCGCTGCCGCTCGGCGCCCGCAAGGTGTTCGACAAAACACCTAGAATACCACATATCCCGAGTCGTATTTTCGTCGCCGGTTTAGGATGAGCACCGAGTTGTTCAGGCGAATTGCAGAGAAACTAGCGAGCCATGACCGCTTTTTTCAGCAAAGGAGGAATGCCGCCGGAGAGCTCGGGCATAGCACCTTTCAGAAGGTGACAGCCGCTTTGCGTATGTTGGCATACGGTATATCGGCTGATCTAGTTGATGATCACTTGGCTATGGGTGAGAGCTAAGCCATCATGTGTGTCAAGCGTTTCGCAGTCGGGATTGTGCAAGTGTTTGGCGAGGAGTATTTGAGATCTTCCAACGCAGAAGACGTCGCAAGGCTTTTGGCAATGAACAAAGCTCGCGGCTTTCCTGGCATGGTTGGCTCAATAGATTTCCTGTTTGTTGTATTGAACGATAAACTGTTTGTTTGAGTTGTAATAAACGAAATTGAACTATTTTTTTGTTTGTTTCGATCTTTTTGGTTTCTGTTTTCGAATGCATATATTGTTTGTGCGAGTCACGCGCGCTGCATTTTTACGCGTTGCTGGAACAGCGCGCGCGCTACATTTTAACGCGGCTGCTGGAGCCAGCGCTGCGCGCCGCGCCAAACCAGGCAATGCGCGCGCGGCATATTTATTTTTTCCGCGCGGCGCGACCGGCGCCTGTTGGAGATGCTGTGACGACCCATCCATCCAATCCGTCCATGCGCTGTGCGCGCGAATGGGAGGACCGGCACGGGACACGGACCCAGGCCACCCGCCTCCTCGCCTCTCCGGCCAGCTACTTCCATTCCGTGCGCTGTGTTTCCGTGGTTGCTTGCTTCCATCGTGAGTTTCCAACACGACTAGGACTAGTTTCCTGGTCTCACGAGCGCATCCATCCCATTCCCATCCCCGCAGGAATCTTGGCATGTGCCGCTCTTCCTTTGGTATTTGGTGCCTTGCTTCCTTCCCTGCAGTGTACACCTTTCTTGCTGCTTGTTTTATGCACGCGCTGCGGTTCTTGCATTGTTGTGTTTGTATGCACGCGTATGAATGCTGCGGCCTGCGGGTGGCGGTGGAGGGCTCGGGTTAATTGATGGTTTCATGATGGCAACAGCTTAGCTAGCCTGTGGATCAAGGTTACTCAGATTGGCATGCAAGGTGATGCCGTACTGGCATGTGGTAGGTATGTACACATACATCTACGTGACGTTACTTTCTGCCATTTAATACGACGACGGCAACGTCTCATGAACGACTTCTGAGGCGTCATTTGACGCCAAGTGCAAGTGGGTGTTATGATTCTGTCCAGGCTTGGTTTGCTCGTCGTACAGGGAGGCAATGGCCGGTTGATATGACGGCGACCTGCCGTCATCTATTTATTTGTCCACCAGTTACATGCACACGCGCCAGGTGCACTGCGTGTGGTTTTTCTTCCACGGCTCCAATCCTTTTCACTTTGCAGCTTCGTACCCCGAACGATGAAATGCAACTGCGGTTAAAACTGGCTAAAATAGTGGCTTTCGTATTTAGCCGTCCAACTTCTTTTTCTATCTCACCGTTGTCCGACTTTCATTCATTCATGACAGTGCCGTCCATTTTGACTAGTATTAACAGTGTTTATTCGGCCTTTATTAATTAAACAACCAAATTACACAAAGTCTTCCGGATACAATCGGAAGCAGAAAGGAAAACACAAGGACTCTCAGAATTCAAACTAGACTTAGCTAAAGCATGAGCTATAACATTACAGTGCCGACGAACATGCATAAAAGAGAACGAAGCCAGGGCATCACACTCCATCTTGATCTCAGCAACGATGGTGCCCACCAAAGATCTGTCACAGACTGAAGAATTTAGACGCTGAACCAAAGAGAGGCAGTCCGAGCGAAACACCACACTAGGAAGATGCTTCTCCCGAGCTAGCCTGACAGTGCTTCGAAGAGCAAGAGCTTCAGCAACCTCCGGGGATGAGATGCCAGGTAAAGGTTCAGTAGCGGCAGCCAGAAACCGGCCAGAATGATCCAGAATCACCACACCCGCCGCAGAAAAACGACGAGCAAGATCCAACGCCGCATCAGAAGACACCTGCACATAACCCTGCGGCGGCGGAGACCAAATGTAGCTAGAAGCTGTGGGCTCACGCCTGGTAGCAAGGGGAGGCTTGTAAAGATGCTGGAACACCATATCAACATAAGCTCGAGCACGTGCAGCCGTCCGCCTTGGAGCAGGAGCCTCCCGCTCATTGCGTGATGTGTTTCGGGCCTCCCATATATGCCACAAAGTCACTGTCAGGACAGTAATGTCCCGATCGGAACAACTAGAAAGGAAGTTGAAAAGCCACTGTCTTGGAGATTCAAAAGAAGATCAAAACAGTTTGATCCCAAAGCCCTCCTTGATCTCATCCCAGACAGCCCGAGCATGGGGACAGAAGAGCATCCCATGCCCCACACTTTCCGACCTACCACAGAAAAAGCAATCCGTTCTCGCCGGAACCTGACGTCGGAGCAGCTGCTCGCCCGAGGGCAAACAATCATGTGCAAACCTCCACAGAACAGTTTTCATCTTGTTTGGAGCCTTAACATTCCAAAGTTTCTTCCAGATCTTCTCCTCCGAGGGCCAAGCAGATTGTTGGCCTCTGTCGTTGCCACTTTGCCTGACCAGGAAGCGGGACGTCCTTGCCATGTTGTAGCCCGACCGGGACCGTGTACGCGCCAAACCGTGTGAACGGCCAGCGAGCGAAGTCCGCTCCTCCATCCCGGCTGATAGGAATCTGAAGAATCTCATTAGCAACAACGTCACTGAAAAAAGCTCTCACCGAATCCACATCCCAACAGGCATTCTCCGCATCGATCAGGCAGTGTACCGTCGCCGTCGCTGGGATTGGAGAGAGGGGGCGGAGGAGAGCAGGAGGCGTCGAGGGGATCCAGTGATCAGAGAGGATGCGCGTGCTTCTCCCGTCACCAATGCCCCATTGGACACCCGTTTTCAGCAGGTCACGGCCATGCAGAATCGCTCGCCAGGTCGCCGAAGAAGTATCTTCCTTTCAGAACTCGGGCACACAGAGACCTCGGATCAGTCAATAAACGCCAGCCCTGTTTCGCCAACATCGCCTGGTTGAAGAGCCCCATGTCGCGGAAGCCCATACCGCCCAAAGATTTTGGCGTCGAGAGCCAATCCCAAGAGTGCCAGTGAAGCTTTTTCTTCCCATCTTCCCGTCCCCACCACTGATCCGCCACAATCTGACGGAACCTCTCACATATGGCCACCGGCAGACGGAAGCAACTCGATATGAACGTCCTGCTTGTGCTACCAAACGAGCAATGGGAGCAAAGGTTTCACCATAGTCGATACCCTCGACTTGGGAGTAGCCTTGTGCTACCAAACGAGCCTTGTTGCGAGTGATAATCCCATGAGCATCCTGCTTGTTCTTAAATATCCACTTGGTTCCAATGACATTGTGGTTCACCGTCGGTCTTGGCACCAATCTCCACACTTTGTTGCGCTCGAAGTTGTTGAGTTCTTCATGCATGGCATTGAGCCAATCCGAATCTTCGAGCGCCTCATAGACCTTGCGGGGTTCGACACAAGAGACAAATGTGTGATGTTCACAATAGTTTGCTCATTGTCTACGAGTGATTACCCCCTTTCTTAAGCTTCCAAGCACATTCGTCATGAGATGATCCTTGGTGGAGAGCTTGGAAGCAACCTTGGCGGCACGACGCTCCAATTCCTCCTCGGGGGTGAGACGAGGAGTGGTCACTTGATCATCTTGAGCGTCGTCTTGAGCTTGTTCTTGATCTCGTGGGACTTGATCTTGAACTTGCTCGGAGGAGGGAGCTTGACCTTGGGCATCACTTGATGTTACAACACCATCTTGAGATTGATCTTGCCCTTGGTCTTGTTCTTGAGGTTGAGGGCTGTCGGTGTCAAAACCGGCGGATCTCGGGTAGGGGGTCCCGAACTATGCATCTAGGCCGGATGGTAACATGAGACAGGGGACACTTTGTTTTACCCAGGTTCGGGCCCTCTCGATGGAGGTAATACCCTACTCCTGCTTGATTAATATTGATGGTATGGGTAGTACAAGAGTAGATCTACCACGAGATCAAGGAGGCTAAACCCTAGAAGCTAGCCTATGGTATGATTGTTGTGTATGGAGTTGATTGCCTACGGACTACAACCCTCTGGTTTATATAGACACCGGATAGGGTTAGGGTTACACAGATTCGGTTACAATGGTAGGAGATCTTGAATATCCGCATGCCAAGCTTGCCTTCCACGCCAAGGAAAGTCCCATCCGTACACGGGACGAAGTCTTCAATCTTGTATCTTCATAGTCCAGGAGTCCGGCTGAAGGTATAGTCCGGCTACCTGAACACCCCCTAATCCAGGACTCCCTCAGTAGCCCCTGAACCAGGCTTCAATGACGACGAGTCCGGCGCGCAAATTGTCTTCGGCATTGCAAGGCGGATTCCTCCTCCAAGTCCTTCATAGAAGATTTGTAAACACCATGAGTAGTGTCCGGTTCTGCAAAATAAGTTTCCACATATTGCCATAGAGAGAATAATATTGACACAAATCAAATCTGCTGACGTATTCCGTAGTGCACTATCACACTACGGCCAAGTCCTTTACTCAAATCGTTTTTACTTTTCCACCTCAGCATGTTTTGCGAGGCGGTTTCCTTGGCACGTCTTGTCAAAGCAGAGATCGTGTACCCCCTTTTACGGGATTCTCATCAATACGGACGTGGGTAACCCAATCATGCCCGTTAGCATGTTTTCTCGATTAAAGGCGAGTCCCAAACGGTTACGGGGAGGGCTCCTGGTATTCAACCTCTTATAAAGAGACCAAGGCCTTACTCCTTTTCCAATCTCAAACGAGTTCGCCCGTCGCCTCGAGTTCCAACACCCTAGGCTTCAGATTCCAGGCGCTTCGGACCTTCGACAATGTCCGGTTCCGACCTTCAAGGCCGATGGATGCCCTCCTCCGTCACGGAGGAGGATGTGCTAAAGTTGAGAGAGGCTAAGTTCTTGACCGCCGAAATTCCGCATAGGTTGCCTGCTCAAGGGCAGGCTATTCCCAATCCCCAGCCCGGTGAGAGCGTAGTGTTCATGTCTCACTTCCTTCGGGGGTTAGGCTTCCCGATGGATCCTTCGTGAGGGGGCTGCTGTTCTATTACGGGCTGGAATTTCATGACTTAGCTCCGGAGTCCATCCTCCACATTTCCTCATTCATCGTTGTGTGCGAAGCATTCCTCCGCATTACTCCTCACTTCGGTTTATGGCTCAAGACTTTTGGAGTGGAGCCGAAGATGATCGAGGGACGGCACGCAGAGTGCGGAGGTGTTATCATCAGTAAGAATGCCGATGCTCCATGGCCCGAGGGCTCTTTTCAAGAGGAGCTCGGCTTGTGGCAACGAGAGTGGTTCTATATCACCGCTCCCAGGAGTGCCAAGTGGGTGGCGCCTCCTGCCTTTCGCTCGGGTCCCCCACCACGGCTAGCGTCATGGGTCAACAAAGGATTAGATTGGGGGTTATCCAAAGACGTGCCCCTGTTGCAGGGCCACATTAGGGATCTCTTAAAAGGAGACCTCAACCTGGTCAAGGTGACGCAGGTCATGTTGATTCGCCGAACATTGCCCAGCAAACATCGCTCCCTTCGTCTGTGGGAGTTTAATCAGGAGGGACCACGAGTTCTCCAGCATTATGGGCGCAACGCCCGCGGAGATGTATAGACTGTTCTTCGGATCACAAGAGATGTGTCCGGATTTAACCGAGGACGCGGGCCTAAGCTGCAATCGCCCGGATACTCAAGTAAGCAACCTTGTGTCTGGACCTTCTATCCGTATAATTGTCATAAACTTGCCCCTAAAAGAGCCGTCCTTTTAAACAGGAGTGGATAGCGAAGGCAAAGCTGATCAGGTGTCCGGCTCCCCTTCCTGAAACCAGGCCGGATCCCGTGCTGGTCAGGATGCTGGAAAAATGCCTTTGAAGGGGGAGGACAAGGAAGCTATGGCCTCCTCGAAGGAGGCTGCTCCGAAGGGAGGAACCGACAATTCCTCTCCTAAGGGGAAGAAGAGAGCCGCCTCTAACGACCCGGAGACCATGGCCTCGAAACGGGGGAGAAAATCCTCGTCAGAGGGTCCGACGCCGGGGAGTCCCTCGGCCGGACTACGCCCTCAAGGGGATCAGCCCTCCAGCGAGCCGTAAGTAGAGAGAGGTTTTCCTTTTGAGGGATGAGAGAAACCCTTGATTTAAATCTGAGAAGACTAACCGAAATTTTACCTTATAGCTCGGACCTCAGCCCTTCTCAGCAGAGCTCGTCTTTGGGGGATCTTCTTCCGGAGATGATGGAGAGTGGGACACCTCCCCCTGCCGTACCGCCTAGCGAGGTAGGCGACCCTGAGGTGTCGTCGCGGAGGGTTTCTTCGAATCCGGCAGGGGTGGAAGATAACTATGTGGCCCCCCAAGGCTCTCCGCGTCCGGCCTTCAAAAGAGGTCATAGGGCAAGTCCGGCACCATCTGGTGCTCGGCCGGAGGAACTAAAGATTCTGCTGGGGCGAGCTTCTATCTCAGAAGACCACCATGCATTGATGGGCACGGTGATTGAAAGGATTTCATCCGCAGGAAGCGGATTGCATGAGGCCGTCAAAAGTTTACTGACGGGTTTTGAGGTACGTTTGATAATGTACACTTTTGTCAGTTGCGCATAAATAAGATGCGCCCTGTGTAGATAGTAGCCCCTGAGACTCTGCGCGTTGTCAAGAAATGACAGCGCGCAGAGGATCATAATCCCAGGTCTAAAATGTCGCCATTGAATGTAGGTGGCGAGGTGTCCGGAATCAAGCCGAACTGATGATGTGGCCGACTAAAGCGGCAACTGGACGTGGCAGATGCCGACATCGCGCTTGTCAACAAGCGGCTTGATGAGGCTCAAGGTATGTAATTCTTCGGGCGGCATTAGGTAAGAGGAGCTTCATGCCAGTGTCTTACAATGTGTGTGCTTGACGCAGATGGTACGGCCGCCGTGGAGAATCTTAGGGCAGAACTTGCCCGAGCTAAGGAGCAAGCCAGAAAAAGCGATGCGGCTGCCAAGAAGGCCCTTGAAGAGCTGAGAGCCGAACAGGCTGCTCACTGCCGAAGCAAAGAAGAGATGGCCGAGATGGCCGAGAAGTTAAAGAGCGCTGCAGACCGTTGCAAACTTCTTGAGAAAGAAGACCGGGCGAGACAGACGGACTTAGAGAAGGCCGTTGCCGATGCCAAGGACGCTCGCTCTGCAATGAGAGCTGCGAAAGAGGAGCTGCGTCAGGCCGAACAGATTGCGGCTGGAAAGCCCTTTATGCTGCGGAGGAAGGTTTGTGATCCGAAGTTTGCTCCGTTGGACCGGATGTGGAGTGTGGAGGACACCTATCTGGATTTGGCAGCAAGTGCTGCTGATGCGACCGAACACTTTCGAGATCTGGAAGATCGCGAAGTGGAAAAGCTTTTCTGGTCACAGTTTCATAATCCAGAGCGTCCACTGGCAGTGGACGATCGCCTGGCTCAATGGGCCGAGCTGAATAGATTGTCCGGACTCGCCATGAAGTACGTCATGGATCATCTGTGGCCTGGGAGACCGGAGCCGAAGAATTATTTCAGCTCGGTGCAACAATTCCTTGACGCGGTGCCGCGTATAACTGCAATGAAGAGGTCAGCGTGCGTAGAGGGCGCACGGATGGCTCTTGCCCGTGTTAAGACATACTGGGCAGAGATGGAGACCACCGTTGTTGCGTCCCGAGATTCGGACAAAAGCCGAGTACCTTCCGAGCACTATTTTCAGGAAGTTCTTGAAGGCGCTCGTGTAATAGAGACGCAGTGCCCGAAAGATGCTATGTTATGATAGCATATGTAATTATAAAGTAATATTTTGATAAATTGTAGTGGCCTTTTTTATACTTGTGCCTCAAAGTATTGTAAACACCTTCTATGCGGCCGTTTTAAGATATATATGTATATATATATATGTATATATAGAATCTGAAAGATGGCAGTCGTTGGCTTCAGCCCCCACGCACATAGTGCGGGGGTGCTCGCACAAGACGCATTTTCACACTTAACCCAACGTCTTGGTCCTACAAAGGAGGTGATAGCGCAGCGGGCCACGCAACCGGACTATAATGCTTGAACACTTTCACTTAGCCTTAGGAGTTTGAAAATGAGACTCTTTAGGTAGCTCCTTGGTGGCAACTGCGCTTGTCCGAATTCGAGGCGCGTAAGTGCCTGACCGGGAAGCGGCCCTTCGTTAAAGTGGAGGAATCCGATAGATTCCGATTGGTCATCGAGTGGTTGACCAGTCTCACGCTACATCATGACAGTCAGTTTTCGGCTTTCTCTACTGAGGTGCTCGCCCTGGCCGAACCGGGGGCACAATCGTAGTAGTTCTCCTGGTGCTACCTTAGCCGATAGAGCGGAACATAAGGTAGCCGAACTCAGGAGCCGGGCAACCCAACATTTGACCAAAGACATGATTCGGAGCTGATGCATATAATGCCAAAACTCGCGACGCCGAACACTCCCTAAGGTGTTCGGTCTTTATGAATGCGGGCCAAACAACACTCTTTATTAAAAAAGCCCCTAGTGTCCAGGTACGTGCAAAAATTCTGACGTGGCCATATGCCAAGACGCCAGCCTCCTCCTTGGTTATATTAGAAAGAAAAACCAGGGGATGTGTAGCAACAAGAGACAGTAAAAAAGGTTTACGCAGGGTCTTAATCTAAAAAGAATCCTTTAGGACGGGTCCCTACTGCACGTCTGCGCCTGTGTCTCCGTTGTGCCGTATCCTGGACGGGCGCCGCACGACGTTCATCTGTAAAAGAGAGGAACTGAGTTGAAAACGGGTCGTGCCGAAAAAGTTTAAAATAAGCAAAGTATAAAGTAAGATATATAAGTTTGAGCTTTATTGTCTCTTATTGTATATGCGTGGAGCCCCTAGTGCGGGGTATATGGCTTCTAGGCCTGCATCAATGATGATTTTGCACCGAACTCGTCTATCCGCGTTCGTGGTCTTTAAATGACCTATTTTGAAGTTTTTTGGCCGGTGAGGCCATTTTGCTGTGGGGCTGTCAAAGCGGCCGCACAGTCCTCCGCTTGGGGAGGCGCACTTTAGTGCTTCCCCTTCAAAGAGATGATGCCTCGTGGACCGGGCATCTTGAGCGTAAGAGATGCATAATGCGGTATTGCGTTAAAGCGAGCGAAAGCTTCGCGTCCCAGTAGTGCTTGATAGCGACTTGAGAACGGGACGATATGGAAGGTCAGCTTTTCGCGGCGGAGGTTATCGGCAGAGCCGAATGTGACTGTGAGCCGGAGAAAACCCGTACAATGGGTGTCCGGACCAGGTATTACCCCTTGAAAGGAGGTTTTGCTGCGGTGGATTCTTGCTGGGTTTATCCCCATGTGCTGGATTGTATCCTGATATATCAGGTTTAGTCCACTGCCGCCGTCCATAAGGACATTTGAAAACTTGAGTCCGCCAATTATTGGATCGAGTATCAAGGCAGTCCAGCCTACATTCTTGATATTCCTAGAATAATCTAGCTGATCGAAGATGATCGGTTTTGACAACCAGTGGCAGGACCCTTTGGGCCGTGTGGTGCGTACCTTTACGGGCGCCGCACGTTTTGTTATGTGAAGTGAGTTCACTGTTTTTACTTCTTGTGGGAAGTTCTTTTGTTTCCTGGTGCTCTGCTTTTGGGGTTCGTCCTCGTCTTCGCTTGGTGTGTCGAGCCCCTTGTGTTCGGCATTGAGTCTGCCGGATTGTTTGAAAACCCAACAGTCTCTGTGGGTATGGTTAGCAGGCTTCCCGGGAGTACTGTGTATCTGACATATCCTGTCCAGGATTTTATTTAGGTTGGATGGATCGTCCCTGTTATCCTGGGGGGGCGATTTTTCCTGATTTTGTCGTGAGCCTTTGAATCCGGCATTGACTGCCGTGCTCTTCGGACTTTTGTCCTTAGTCCAGCGACGGTCCTTGTTGCGTCGCGGTTTTCCGTTTCCATCCCTGGTTTCGGATGTACTTGGGTTGCTGGGGCTGCACCTTGCCAGCCAGCTGTCCTCCCCTGCACAAAAGCGGGTCATGAGGCTTGTTAGTGCGGCCATTGTTCTTGGCTTTTCTTGGCCGAGGTGTCTGGCGAGCCATTCGTCTCGGACATTATGCCTGAAAGCTGCTAAGGCTTCGGCGTCCGGACAGTCGACTATCTGATTCTTTTTAGTGAGGAATCTATTCCAGAACTGCCGAGCTGATTCTCCGGGTTGTTGAGTTATGTGACTAAGATCGTCTGCATCCGGGGGACGGACATAGGTCCCTTGAAAGTTTGCTCGGAAAGCATCCTCGAGCTCTTCCCAGCTTCCAATTGTGTTTTCTGGAAGGCTTTTAAGCCAATGCCGGGCTGGCCCTTTAAGCTTAAGGGGTAGATATTTTATGGCGTGGAGATCATCTCCTCTAGCCATGTGTATGTGGAGGATATAATCCTCGATCCAGACTCCAGGGTCTGTTGTTCCATCATATGCCTCTATGTTTACGGGTTTGAATCCCTCTGGGAATTCATAGTCCAGGACCTCATCGGTGAAACATAGGGGGTGTGCGGCGCCCCTGTATTTGGGTGTGCCGGATTCTGATGATGGCTTCATAGCATTGCTTACGAGAGCTTGCTTTCTTGGCCTATAAATGGACCTGACTGGGCCATGATGCGAATCCTTAAGTGGGTCGCATGCCGATTTAGGTGCGGCGTCGCTTGCCGCTTTATGGGGTCGTCTATCCGACCGTGTGGCTTTTTCATTTTTTGAATGCGAGGGCTCTAGGGCCTCTTCGTCGAATTCAGGCAGTAGCTTTCTTTTCTGATAGCTTTTAGTGCGGCGACTATCGCCGTACTTATCTGTGTATTGATTACTTTGCTCCATCTAATCCGGAGTGCGTCTTCCGCTGTTTTTAGCTTCCGCTTCTGCTTCTTTAGGCTGCGTGCAGTTGCAACGAGCCTCTCGTGGAGATTCTTCTGCTCCATATGTCTATTCGGTGTGAGGTCGTCCGTAATGCCGTTTTCGCCGGAGGAGGGATGTTCGGTTTCTCTATCCGTGTTTCCTTGTTCGGACGGTTGCTCTAAGGCCTGCTCGTCGTCTACCGGCTCGTCCTGCTCTATGGCTGGGTTTTTGTCGAGGCGGGGCTTGGGTCGGCGTTTACGCCGACGCTTTGATTGCTTTTCGGGGGGTCGATCTCCCGTCCCATCCCCTTTTTCCTCGTTGTCGCTTCCTTTAGGGGTATCCACCATGTACACATCGTGGGATGAGGTGGCTGTCCAATGCCCTATGGGCGTTGGTTCGTCGGTATCTCCTGCATCGTCATCCATGCTGTCGATGTCTCCGGAGTTGCAGTTGAGCACGTCGTTTAAATTGTCGACAGTGGCTACCAAGTGGGTGGTGGGTGGGCTTTGAATTTCTTCATCATCCGTATCCCATCCTCGCTGACCGTAATCCGGCCAGGGCTCTCCTGATAAAGAGAGAGACTTTAGAGAATTCAGGATGTCGCCGAAGGGCGAGTGCTGAAAGATGTCCGCGGCAGTGAACTCCATTATTGGCGCCCAATCGGGTTCGATCGGCAGGGACGCGAGGGATTCGGAGTTCGGAGAGGAATCCGGCTCCTTGGAGTCACGGGCCGCGCAGAGTGCGGGGTTGGCGTTTGGCTTGATCGTCTATGAGATTACAGCCCCCGAGGTGACGTCCAACCGCTCACCCTCGATTGGCGCAGCCGGCTCCAAATTAAGGGTCAGAGCCGGTGCGTTTGCGGCCTCCAGGGTACTGTCCGGCGGCAGAGCTAGATCATGCCCCACGAGACAGTGCAGCGCGCTTGGCTGTGGCTCGGATCCGTCGAAAATCGAATCTCCGCAGATGTCTGCCGTGTAGTTTAGGCTTCCAAACCTGACTTGATGGCCAGGGGCGTAACTTTCGATCTGCTCCAAGTGACCAAGTGAATTGGCCCGCAGCGCGAAGCCGCCGAAGACGAAGATCTGTCCGGGGAGAAAAATCTCACCCTAGACCGCATCATTGTTGATGATCAAAGGAGCCATCGGGCCTAAAGGCGACGACACAGAGGAACTCTCAATGAAAGCACCAATGTCGGTGTCAAAACCGGCGGATCTCGGGTAGGGGGTCCCGAACTGTGCGTCTAGGCCGGATGGTAACAGGAGACAGGGGACACTTTGTTTTACCCAGGTTCAGGCCCTCTCGATGGAGGTAATACCCTACTCCTGCTTGATTAATATTGATGATATGGGTAGTACAAGAGTAGATCTACCACGAGATCAAGGAGGCTAAACCCTAGAAGCTAGCCTATGGTATGATTGTTGTGTATGGAGTTGATTGCCTACGGACTACAACCCTCCGGTTTATATAGACACCGGATAGGGATAGGGTTACATAGAGTCGGTTACAATGGTACGAGATCTTGAGTATCCGCATCGCCAAGCTTGCCTTCCACGCCAAGGAAAGTCCCATCCGGACACGGGACGAAGTCTTCAATCTTGTATCTTCGTAGTCCAGGAGTCCGGCTGAAGGTATAGTCCGGCTACCCGAACACCCCCTAATTCAGGACTCCCTCAAGGGCCCTCACTTTGTTCTTCGGAAGTGTGTGGGTCTTGGGTTGGTGAAGGTTCCACTTGAGTAGAACATTGTCCTTCTCCTTCGGCCACAAGGGGTTCCTCAATGGGTAGGATATGACCAATACCCATTCTTCTTATGGCTTGGGGAATAATTTCATCACCTACATCACAAGTACCACTTTGCTCCACTTGGGAGCCGTTATTCTCATCAAACTCCACGTTACACGTTTCCTCAATAAGTCCCGTGGACTTATTGAGAACTCGGTAAGCATGAGAGTTTGTAGCATAACCAAAAAATATGCCCTCATATGCTCTAGCCTCAAATTTAGACAAACGAACACCTTTCTTGAGAATGAAGCACTTACACCCGAACACTCGGAAGTACTTGAGGTTGGGCTTGTTACCGGTGAGCATCTCATATGGAGTCTTGTTCAAGCCCTTGCAGAGGTAGAGCCGATTAGATGTGGCACGCGGTGTTGATGGCTTCGGCCCAAAAGTTGTAGGGAGACTTGAACTCCGCCATCATGGTCCTTGCCGCATCCATCAACGTCCGGTTCTTCCTCTCTGCTACACCATTTTGTTGAGGGGTATAAGGTGCGGAATATTGATGCTTGATTCCCTCATCACTCAAAAACTCATCCAAGGTGTAGTTTTTGAACTCGGAGCCGTTGTCACTTCTTATTGTCAAAATCTTTGCATTGTGTTGTCGTTGAGCTTCATTTGTAAAGTCGATGATGGTTTGTTGGGTCTCGCTCTTCCTCTTGAAGAAATATACCCAAGTTTATCTTGAATAGTCATCCACAATCACCAAGCAATACTTTCTACCCCCAAGACTATCAAAGGATGGAGGTCCAAAGAGATCCAAGTGAAGGAGCTCCAAAGGCCTCTTCGAGTAGATGATAGTCGTGGGAGGGTGAGCCTTCTCGTGTAGCTTTCCTTCGATGCAAGCACTGCAAGCACGATCTTTGGCAAAACTAACATTTGTTAGTCCACGGACATGGTCCCCCTTGAGAAGACTTTGCAAAGATCTCATATTGACGTGGGCTAAACGGCGATGCCAAAGCCATCCCACGTCAACTTTAGCCATTAGGCATGTCGTGGTCTTAGTGGGTCGCTTCGAAAAGTTAATCACATAGAGACCGTTCTCGACATGCCCAACAAAGGCTACTTTAAGAGTCTTGCTCCACAAGAGGGCCACGGGATCAATATCAAAGAAAGTGGTAAAGCCCATGAGTGCTAGTTGATGAACGAAAAGTAAATTGTATGCAAGGGACTCAACAAGCATGACCTTCTCGATCGTAAGATCATGAGAAATGACAACTTTGTCGAGTCCCAATACCTTAGAAGATGAGGCATCACCCCACTCAACATTGGTGGGCATGGATGGAATCTTTTGCACGTCCACCACCAAGTCCTTGCTTCCGGTCATATGATTAGTAGCTCACTATCGAGCAACCATGATCCCCCACCGGAAGCAAACACCTACAAGAGATCAATACTTGGTTTTAGGTACCCATTTTGTAATGGGTCCTTTGATGTTAGTAACAAGGGTCTTAGGAACCCAAATAGACCATTCAATGTACTCATAAGGAGAACCAACAAATTTGGCATAAACATACCCATCTCTAGCGTGGCACAACACATAAGAAGGGTTAAAGTCGCCGACCTTGTTGGGAAGGGGAGTGTTTCCCTTCTTGGCATCACTACCCTTTATGGAGTTTTTCTCCCTCTCCTTAGTAGCACCCTCACCCTCCCTCACAAAGGTTTGCTTGAGAGGAGGAGGTCGTTTGGCCTTGTCATTCTTCTTCTCGTTCTTGGACTTGGACACGTACCCAATCCCTTCCTTGGCCACAACTCCCTTTTGGTTGGTCAAGAGGTTGTTGAGGCTCTTCTCACCTTGTATGCAAGACACAAGACCTTTCTCAAGTAGCACCTTTAGCTTAGCATTCTCCTCAACAAGATGCACATGCTCACAACACGGGTTAGTAGCATTTGCATTATCAATTAACATCATACGAGGAAAGGTGGCTTTCTCCTTGGTTAGCTTTACTTGGAGTTGATCATGAGACTCTTTGAGGCTAGCATGAGCACCCTTCAAGACCTTGTGAGCCTTGTCAAGTAGATCAAACTCCTCTTTGAGTCTAGCAAGATCAACCCCAAGTTTGGCCTTCTCGGAGTTTAGCACGCGAGAAACCATGAGAGCATGATCAAAATCTTTCTTTAACTTAGCATGATCATCGTTGTGTGACTCCTCAAGAGCCAAACAAATACCACGCTCTTCCTCAAGAGCATTGGAAAGATTCGAAATCTCATCGGCATAGTCACGACTATGCCCCTCCATCTTGGAGATGGTATCTTCATGAGACTCGATCACGTCATTGGCTTCACCAAGTTGTTCCAAGAGAGCAACAAAATGCTTCTTGGATTTACCCTTGAGTCTACCCATAAAGGACTCAAACTCATTTTCCTCCACATTAGATCCCCCAATTCATCAATGCAGTCCGTCAAGGAAGGATTATTAATGATGGTAGTTTTGATGTTGGGAGTTACCTTGTTGGTGGCTTTAGCCATGAGGCACTTGGCGGTGATGTTCTCATTGGGCGAGTCGAAGAGAGATAGTCGTGGAGTTTTTGCAATGGCAACGGAGGCCATGGCAACCGACTCACCATCTTCATCATCATCATCATCATCATCATCATCATCCTCATGGTACTCTTCTTGAATCACCAATGCCTTGTGAGGGGTTTTCTTGATGAAGTTGCTCTTGTTGGGGAAAGACTTGGCTTTGTCCTTTCGAATGAGCTTGCCACCATTGTCTTCCCTCTTCTCATACGGGCACTCCGCAACAAAATGACTCACATTGCCACAATTGTAGCAAGTCCTTACACGTTGCTTGCTCTTCGTGCCACTTGAGTTGTTCTTGTTGAAGTTTGGCCTTGAGTTTTTCTTACTCCAAAATTGCCTGGAAGCAAGTGCCATGTGTTCATGATAGGCATACTTTGTATCTTCGGGGTTGCTTTCCTCTTCTTCCTCTTCTTCTTCTTCAACGCAAACCTTGGCCTTCAATGCAAGGTTGGGCTTCTTTGCCCTTTGAGAACGAAGCACCGCATTATCGGCGGTCTTGTCCAAGATGTTCATAGCCACAAACTCATCCAACACTTCACTTGAGGTCAAAGTGTGGAAGTCCGGCCTTTGACGAATGACGAAGGACATGGCCTTGTGGTAAGGCATCATTGCCTTGAGGAATTTGCGCTTGATCCAATTGTCATATGTGTCCTTACTCCCGTGATCTCGGAGTGAGACCGCGAGTTTGGTTACTCTCCAATAAAGCTCACGAGGTTCTTCATCTTCTTTCATTGCAAACTCATCGGCTTCATCTTGCACTACTTCATAGTTGCAGCGTTGAATGCTTGCGCTTCCCCAGTAGAGAGAGACAACACAAAGCCATGCATCTTTGGCCAAGGCGAAGGGCCGAAGGTGAGGTAGATCTTCGGGTGGAATTGCATCTTGAATGATAAAGAGGGCATTCTCATTGAACTGATTATCCGCGGCTTCTCGAGGAGTGAAGTTGATTGGATCATGCGGATGGAAACCTTCTCCAATGATTCTCCAAAGATTTGTGTTCACATGATTTAAATGACGCTTAAAGCGATAAAACCAAGAATCAAAATCCTTATTTTTCACAATCCTAGGGGGAGGACCGGCATGATTCAAATGAGTGGAAGGAACCGGTCCACCATAAACAAGTGGTGGTTCCACATGAGCAAAGATGCCGGTGCCATTTTTACCACTAGAAGAAGGAGCCTTTTCACTACTAGCTTCCCCCTTGTCGGAGATAGCATCCGTCACCTTGTCGGTGGGATCACCCACTTTCAATGGTGCGGTGGATAGTTTAAGCCCTTCAATGAATTTAGTAAACATGCTTTCAACCTCGGTCGTTCATGGAGGTTTTCAATGTCTCCAAGGCCACATCGAACTCCTCACGAGACACCGAGGTTCCCCCATCGCCCGTAGACGAGATCGGATTCACACCGGAGTGTTCCTCCACACCGTCTACGGTATCAACCATACTCTTCGGACGACAAAGTCCTTAGTAAAGTGATGAGGCTCTGATACCAATTGAAAGGATCGATATGGTTGACTAGAGGGGGGTGAATAGTCAACTAACATTTTTTGACTTTTCTTTACCAAATTAAACTTTGCATCAAAGTAGGTTGTCTAGATATGCAACTAGGTGAGCAACCTATATGATGCAACAACAACGAACAAACACGCAAGCAAGAGAAGTAACACTAATGAGCTTGCACAAGTAAAGGTAAGAGATAACCAAGAGTGGATCCGGTGAAGACGAGGATGTGTTACCAAAGTTCCTTCCTTTTAAGGAGAAATACGTCTCCGTTAAAGCGGTGTGGAGGCACAATGCTCCCCAAGAAGCCACTAGGGCCACAGTATTCTCCTCACGCCCTCACACAATGCAAGATGCCGTGATTCCACTATTGGTGCCCTTGGAGGCGGCAACCGGACCTTTACAAACAAGGTTGGGGCAATCTCCACAACTTAATCGGAGGCTCCCAACAATACCACGAAGCTTCACCACAATGGACTATGGCTCCGTCTAGGGTGCTCAAACACCCAAGAGTAACAAGATCCGCTAGGGATAGGTGGGGGAATCAAAAATCTCTTGGTGGAAGTGTAGATCGGGGCCTTCTCAACCACTCCCGAGCAAATCAACAAGTTTGATTGGCTACAGAGATAGATCGGGAGAAAATGGAGCTTGAGGAGGAAGAGGTAGGTCAACGGGGAAGAAGGGGCCCCCTTTTATAGTGGGGGTAACAATCCAACCGTTACCCCACTAAACAGCCCCGCAGAGGGCGGTACTACCGCAGAGGGTAGCGGTACTACCGTTTCCTCCTACGGTACTACCGCCCAGTAGAGAGGGCAAGGAGACATAGGAGAGACTGGCCCAGCACGGTACTGCCGTGGTGGCAGGGCGGTACTACCGCTCTCGAGAGGTACTACTGCTCTTACAACCGCTGCAGGTACTGCTCAACCCGACACGAGAAATGCCCTCCTCGAGTCGAGGCGGTAGTGGCCCGGTACCGCAGCGGTTCTGCCGCTGAGGACACCCAAGCGGTACTACCGCTGGGCACCGCGGTACTACCGCTCGGGCTAAAGATAGCTCAAACAGCAAGGAAAAAGACCTCCGACGACGCGGGAAGGCCCAGAGGGTGAGAAACGAAGGTGTACGTGATGATTCCACCCTAGCCAAACCAAAGCGGACCCCCTCTTGATAGTACGGTGACTCCTAAGAAACTAGTCCACCAACAAGAAACCAAAGAGCCACACCGTCTTGAAAAACACTTCCGAGGGGATAGAAATCGTCTTGAGGCAAAGGATGAATCTCTGAAACGCTCAACGCACAAGGTTAGTCCGCAAATGTGTTGTCATCAGTCACCAAAACTACATCGAGAGAGATATGCCTTAACAACGTCTCATTGTAAATACCCAACTGGTTCTTCACTCTGTTCTTGACAAGATCAGGACAGTGGTTGCCAAAGAACAGCGAGGACTTGTCCTTATTGATAGCTTGGCCCGAACCGGCACAGTAGGAGTTGAGGGTAGCCTCCAACGCGCACACACTCTGATTGTCACTCTTAGCAAAGAAGATGCTATCATCCACAAAAAGGAGATGTGAGATAGATGGGCCATGACGCCCGTTACGAATCCCATGTAGCTCGCCACGATTCTCCTTGTCAAGTAACAGACCAGACAAACCTTTAGTGCACAAGAGGAAAAGGTATGGGCTGATCGGATCCCCTTGATGGATGCCTCGAGAGGGCACCACCGGGGTTGTGAGCTCCCCATTAACTCTGACAACATATCTGACAATTGTGACACACCTCATAACCGTAGCAATCCAAGACGGGGCAAAACCAAGTCTGCTCAAGCAACCATGGAGGTAGCTCCACTCCACCCGATCGTAGGCTTTCATCATGTCAATCTTTAGAGCAAAGACTAGTATTAACAGTGTTAAACGACACCTAGAAAGGATGATTTTGCCCCTGATGTGGTGTACGGCGTTTCGGAGCTCGGCCTCCATGGAGACTGATTTTTTTGAAAAAAATAATCAAAATTCATACGTTTTAGTTTCAAAAAAAAAATTGAAACAATTGTACAATATACAGGGATGTGATGTGCATGTCTATAAAATTTTAGAATGAAATACCTTGAGATGCGATCTGTACAAAAAGAACAAATTCATGGATTTTTGGGATGAATAGTATCATATGATGAAAAGCCACAGATTTGTCTTTTTTGCACAGCCCTCATTTCGATGTTTTTCGTCCTGAAAATTTACACACATGTGTGTATGTCTGTATTTTTTCAGAATTTTTGCAAATGTAAAAATATGAATTATGTTAAATTTTGACTCTTTCAAAAATCGGCCTCCATGGAGGCCGAGCTCCAAAAGCTATTTTCGCAATATTGTGATATATTTTGTCATGGTTCTATTAGGTACAGTCAATGTGGACACCAAAATGTTGTTCTATCGCATTCGCGAAACTGGTTTTAATTCAAGAAACTTCTACGCAGCTCGTATATCTCATACTTGGATTTTAATTTTAAAATGGGCCAGAACTTCCCATGTATTTTGTACACCGTTCATATATACATAATCATTTTAGCTATATGTAAGTTGATTAAATTTTAAATTTCGATAAGTCAGTTTTCTGATTGTTGATTAATTTGTAAGGATTTGTGTTCATTTTTTCCTTTTGTTGTTTCATAGCTTGTTGGGCTGAATTTTTAACTTACCCTTAGTTGTCGTAAGTCACTTTTCTACTAGGCTTGAGGCCCGCTAACTGTTGCCGTTTTTTTTAATGTTTGTATGTGCTTTTGCTTTTTTTAGTTGTTTTTTTCTCTATATGAGTATTTTTAGGACGGTGGATGACTGTAAATGTATACACATAAGTGCTATACAATATATGTGTAAATTACACTAGGTGTTAAAAATAGACTATTATATGTTTATTCTTTGCATATTACAAAAAGTGGAATTTCAGTGCAAAGTTCGGTGTAACTTTTTAAGTTTTTCCTTCGTTTCTTTTCTTCTTAAATGGTTATACCAGTGTCTTCATTTTTATCCTACAAAACTCCATTAATTTAATTTAACTTATTATTTCATTTCCTTGCTTTTTAAGGATAATATCAATGCAACTGATCTATTACTTCTTACGAAACTTCATTCTTGTAAAATTTTCACTATAATACGCTAATTCTTTCGTATAATACAAAGTACATTTTTTTTGTAAGTTGGATCCAAATTTTGTCAACATTTTTTTTGTAAGTTGGATCCAATGCCACCAATCAATTCTTCCCCAGAAACGTTCATTATTTTGATTTTATTTTAGTTTTTACTTTACTTTATATTATTTTCTTCTTAAGGGTAACACAAATTTGAATAACTCATTCCTTCTTAGGAAATTAATTATTTTGGAAATTCCACTATTTATATGTTTATTTTCTTCATATCACAAATAAACTTAATTTATGTATAACTTGTGTGCAAATTTTAACATTATGTTTTTTTATTTTATTTCTTATGAAATGGTAATACCGACGCCACTAATTCCTTCTTTTTTAGAAATCTTCCTTATCTTGATTTTGTTTTAGTATTTATTTTATTTTATTTTTATTTAAGGGCACCAATGCCACTAATTCATTCTTTTTTAGGAAAGCCTTTTGAGTTTGTTTATTATTTCATTTGCTTGCTTTTTCAAGGGTAATACGAATGCCACTAATTCATTACTTCTTATGAAACTTCAGTTTTTTTTAAATTCACACTATTATATGCTAATTCTTCCATATCATAAAATGCATAACTTTTGTGAAAATTGTGACCAATTTTTTTCATTTTTTAAAGTTTTTTCTTTCTTCTTAAAGGCTACTACCAATGCCACTAATCGATTCTTCCTCCGAAACCTTCATTATTTTGATTTTGTTTCATTTTAGTTTCTTTCTTCATAAGGATAATACAAATTATACTAATTCAATCCTTCTTACGAAATTTATTATTTTGGAAATTCCAATATTCATGTATTTATTTTTTGCTTATTACAAAAATATATAATTTATGTGTAAATTGTGTGCAAAACTTGACAATATTTTTTTACTTTGGTAATATCAATGCCACTAATTCATTCTTTCTTTGAAATCTTCATTATCTTGATCTTTTTAGTATTTATCTAAATTTATTTCTTACCTAACGGCAATACAAATACCACTAATTCATTCCTTCTTGAAACTTTTTTGTGAAAATTACAATATTATATGCTTATTTTTGCATATTATTAAAAAGCACAATTTCTATGTAGATTGTTTGCAAATTTTGTCATTTTTTTTCTTAAAGGGTAATATCAATGCCGCTAATTCATCCGTCCTTGAAAAAAACATCATTTTTTATTTAGTTTTAATTTTTGTTTCATTATCTTAGTATAGAAAAGTAGACATATTATAGGCCCGCCTACGCTTTTCTCGTCATCTTCATGTGAAGATTAATTGAACTCTAACTTTGTATATGTAGACATACCTCTTTATTGTAATTAAGTTTCATTGGATCGATCGATAAAAACTTACACATAGAATATATATCTATAAATGTAGTTTCTAGGATCTGTTCAACAAAACATACTACTATATCTAGCTAGCTTGTGCTTTGTAGTACTTCCCACAGAGATAAATTTATGGATCCATTTTATGTTGAGAAATCATACAATCGTGAAGGTTTTCTTGTTTTTGTGAGTTCTCCAAAGATCAAGTGAGGAGACACCAAGTGAGAGTATGCATTTACGCACTTGTGGCGTTGGATAACGTTTGATAGTCGCTCGCTGCATAGGTGCATGTAGGTGCTAGCGATAAGCCATGTCGCCAGCATTTATGTGTTTTTGCTTTTCTCTTTTAGTTTTCTCTTTAGTTGGTTTTTCTTTTCTCTGTATGAGTATTTTTAGGATGGTTTGTGAGTATAAATGTATACACACAAATGCTATACAATATATGTGTAAATTACACTAGGTGTTAAAAATGTATTATTATATGCTTATTCTTTGCACATTACAAATGGTGCAATTTCAGTGCAAAGGTGGGTGCAATTTTTCAAAAGTTTTTTCTTCCATTTTATTTCTTCTTAAATGATAGTACCGGTTTCACTAAATCATTTTTTCTTGCAAAACTTCATTATTTTGATTTGTTTATTATTTCATTTTCTTGCTTCTTTAAGGGCAATGTCAATGCCACTAATTCATTACTTCTTACGAAACTTTATTTTTGTAAATTTCCATGATTATATGCTAATTCTTCCATATAATAGAAAGTGCAATTTTTGTCTAAATTGTGTCCTAATTTTGTTATTATTTCTTTAATTTTTCCCTTTCTTTCTTCAGGGTAATACCAATGCCACTAATCATTGATTCTTTCTAAAAAAACCTTCATTGATTTAGTTTTAGTTTTTATTAGTTATTTTATTTCTTCTTAAGGGTAATACAAATTTCACTAATTCATTCCTTCTTAAGAAATTTATTATTTTACAAATTCCACTATATGTTTACTTTTGCATATCACAAAAAACATAATTCATGTCTAAATTATGTGCAAATTTTGACATTTTTTATTTTTCCATTTTTATTTTCTTCTGAAATGGTAATACAAATGCCACTAATTCATTCTTTCTTACAGAAGTTCTTTATCTGGGATTTGTTTTAGTATTTATTTCATTTTTTCTTATTCAAGGATAATACCAATGCCACTAATTCATTCCTTCTTATTAAATTTTATTTTTACAAAAAATATACTATTATATGTTTATTCTTGCATATTGTGAAAAGGCACAATTTCTGGGTAGATTGTGTGCAAAATTTGTCATTATATTTTTTGTCTTAAAGGGCAATATCAATGCCACTAATTCATTCTTTCTTAGAGTTATTATTATTATTTTGATTTATTTTTTAATTTCCATTTCATTATCTTAGTATAGATAATTACACATATTATAGGCCTGCGTACGTCTTTTCTCGCCATCTTCATGCGAAGATTAATTGAACTCTAACTTCATATACACACATATCTCACATCGTAGTTAAGTTTAATTGGATCGACCGATCAAAACTTACACATAGAATATATATCTATAAACTTTAACACTTGTGTGCAGAGGGCAAGGTGCAGTCCGAAAGTAGCTGGATGTACCGCGACGACGTTCGGGCTAGCGACAATGTCCGTCGCAACGAGCACAAAGGGTAGGAGTGTTGTGGAGATGCTGGAGACGTTGTGGGATCAGTATGGCGGCATAGCAAGGGTGGTGGCGAAGCTAGGGAAGGGCTGACGCGGATGAGGGAGAAGAGAGGGAGGAACAAGGTCAAACTGGCAAGGTCAGGGGAAGGGAAGATGCTTTGATGCAATTTGAGGTGAAGTTGGCCATTTGGTCCGACGTGACAGACGCGCCCGGACTTGTGGGGCCTCCCTATATCCGTCCTAGATATGAGCTAGATAAGAGGGGTGTCGGTCAGCCCAAACTTATAAAACCGGTATAAGGAGCCGTTTGGACAGGCTTTTTTGCCCGATCAGTCATATGAGGATTTGCTCTTAGTTCCCAAACTCGAGAGAGAAAAGAAAACTGGAACGTTGCGAACATCGTGCAAATTCTTTGTTACAAACTAGATGTGTAAATCCGTAGCGATAGACGGTAGTAGTACAATTTTTTTCTCGGAGCCTCGTAAGCACGCAACACGTATAAATAGCTTTCCACTGCCCCTGGCCGTGCATCGTCTCATGTGGTCTTAGAGCCGTGAAGGCATGGTGGATCTTGGTCCTTGTTAGCGGGAGCCGGGAGGGTTACGTTTTTAAGTTTTTTTTTAGTATTTTAGGTTTGTGTCTTCTTCGGGAAGGCTAGATGGCGGCGACCTTCTGAAGTTGGAATAAGTTTCTTCCCATCTAGCCCTATCCCGATGATGCTACTAGTGTCATGGGTGGGCATGTGGAGGTTGTCTCCGGCGGATCTCGTGGGATTCGATCGGCGTTTGTGTCATTGTTTGTCTATTTTCGTGTGTTTACAGTTGGATTCTTCTGATCTACGCTTTTCTTCATCGGCGGCGTTTGCTATTCTGGTGCGCTGGTCCTCTGGGGCCTTAGCACGTCAACTTTCGGACTGTGGGCTTGTTTGGTTCATAACTAACTTTGCCACAACTAATCTTAGGTAAACTGTGGCTGCCACAAAAAGTGTGGCTAACAAAATGGCCACCACAAGTGTGGCAAGATTTGGCAAAAATTTGAGCCCATGACTTGTGGGCCGTATAACTAGAAAAATGTGGCAAGCCACAAGTGTGACAATAAACCAAACATATGCCTAAGGTGTTGTGGCATGACTAAGGTTAGGCGTGGCAACCTTAGGCTGCGAACCAAACAATTCCTGTCTACTACAACAAGATTTGCCTGGGTCCGGCGATGAAGGGGGGTTGATGACGGCGTGCTCTCGGTTTGCTCCAGTGCGTGTAGTTGTTGCTATGTAGTCTACGCATCTGGATATAATTTTTACTCTCGTTGTTTTTTATAAAAAAACAATTCTGCTCCGCCATCACAAGCAGGAAATGTGCCGACGTGCCGAGCCCCGACCCGCCCGAGTGGACGGACGCCGTCCAATCGTTTTCGTCACCAGCTTCCAGGCTTGCACAGCTGCTCCAATGATCCAATCCCGTCCCTCGAGTCCCCACCCGTCAGATCGGAAACGCCAATACGCGCAGCGCACCTATCCCCCACTACCACCGGCAACCGACGGACCCCGCACCCACTCCACCCCCTCCCCCTCCGGCAGCCCGACCGACGCCGCAGCCGCCGCGATGGGCCGCAAGCTCGCGCTCCTGGTGGGCATCAACTACCCCGGCACCAAGGCCGAGCTCAAGGGCTGCCACAACGACGTTGACCGCATGCACAAGTGCCTCGTCGACCGGTTCGGCTTCGACGAGGACAACATCACCGTCCTCCTCGACCGCGGCTCCTCCGGGCCGCAGCCCACCGGCGCCAACATCCGCCACGCGCTGGCCAAGCTCGTCGGGGACGCGCGCCGTGGGGACTTCCTCTTCTTCCACTACAGCGGCCACGGCACGCGGCTGCCGGCCGAGACCGGGCAGGACGACGACACCGGGTACGACGAGTGCATCGTGCCCAGCGACATGAATCTCATCACAGGTGCGATCGGGAACAAGATCAGCATCCGCTCCCATTTTTTTCTGAAAAAGTAATCGAGATACGGTAGGATTAGCTAAACAGTTACAGCCTTCAGATGTGAAACCGATTTTGGAGGAGACAGGTGAACGCAGATGTGATGTGGATCTGATCCAGGATCAAGCCCTATCCAAATACTGATGAGTTTGTTGGGCAGTTTACGGCCCATTTATTCATCTGTTTTGCGTTGCAGTAAGTTTAAGATGATCTTGGTAAAGTTTGAAGTTAATATATATGGCGTAAATGGTTGTATTAGGATAATTTGGAGCTACAGTTCAACTGCCGAAACTATTGTGGATAGACAGGGAATAGTAATTGGATGTAAAGATGCATATATGTGCTTACCATTTGCATAGTGTCGTTACTGTGCACATGTTTTGCACAGAATTGTGGTTGTAGCAATTCCCAAGATCTGCAGCTTAGGGGCCGGTGTTGTTTCAGATTTGTTTCGTTGTGGGCAAAAATGATAATTAGCACTGGCAGGATCTTATTTGAGCAATGCTTGGCCATTTGAGGAAAGGAATGTAGGCTCCCGGCGAGCGGAAGTTTCTTAGCAATTGTCTTAATAGAAAGACGAGAAGTGCTTAGGCCATATGTCAGCCTCTTGTTTCTGCATGTTTGTTCACTATATTTTCTAGCTAATAGGCTGTTATTGTCCATGTAACTGATGTTCATTTTCTGAAAATTTGTTATAGCAAACATTTTACCCCCTTGCACTCTAATTTTAAACACATTTCCGAACCATTCTGTGTCCAGTGAATGATTCTCAGCTGTCGAAATTCCTAACCTGTTATGATCTGCAGATCAAGATTTCAGAGATCTCGTGCAGAAGGTCCCGGATGGTTGCATATTTACCATTGTCTCCGACTCATGCCACAGTGGTGGCCTACTGGACAAGGCAAAGGAACAGATAGGCAATAGCACCAAGCAGAATCAGACCCAGTCTCGTGAATCCGAAGAAGAGCGATCTCATTCTGGCGGCGGGTTCCGGTCCTTCCTCAAAGAGACCGTTCGTGACGCATTTGAGTCTCATAGCCGCCACGGAGGTGAGGACCAGGATGAGCAACCAACTGGGGATGGCCTCACTAAAAACCGTTCTCTGCCACTCTCAACACTTATTGAGATGCTCAAGGAGCAAACTGGGAAGGATGACATCGAGGAGGGCTCAATCCGGCTGACTCTGTTTAACGTCTTCGGGGACGATGCCAGCCCAAAGATCAAGAAGTTCATGAAAGTCATGCTTGATAAGTTCCATGAAGGTGGATCAGGTGAGCAGGGCGGTGTGATGGGCATGGTTGGTTCGCTAGCTCACCAGTTCCTGAAGGCTAAGCTTGACGGCACAGAGGAAGAGACTTTCAAGCCAGCGATAGAACAAGATATGGGCAGTGCTGAGGAGGCGTATGCCGGGACTAAGTCATGGGCGCCGAACAACGGCATCCTCATCAGCGGGTGCCAAACCAGCCAGACATCAGCAGATGCCACCATACCGGGGGGTACGTCCTTCGGCGCGATGAGCAATGCCATCCAGGCCATTCTCGCGAGCGATGATGGAAAGATAACAAACAAGGATCTGGTTATGAAAGCACGCGCGGCGCTGTCCAAGCAAGGATACACTCAGCAGCCTGGGCTCTACTGCAGTGATGAGCATGTTCATGTGGCTTTCATCTGCTGAAACATGGATTGACGTTGTGCTTTGTTTCCCTTTCTGTGATGAGCTGTGCACGAGAGGTTTCAGTTTTCCCTAGCTCCCCCCGGGTTTGCTCCCCCCTGGTTTGCCGTGGTTATGTATTTATTATGTCAAAAACTGTGAGTTGAACTACATCAGTACTGAAATAAGGAATTGCCATGTAAACTTTATACATAGTACACATAAAGTTGCATCTTTAGTTTCATCCAACTTCTCTAATATGTTATCCTGATATACTTGCAGTGTTTTTTTTTGCAGCGATATTAACTTGTAGTGTTAGATTCACAAAAATCTTATGTTAGTTCAAACATTGGTTGTTTACGTGCAATGTCCTCCTGAAGAATTCAACTCATATTTGCCCAAAAATAGAACAGGTATTCAACATATCAGAGGGTATATAAAACGAAGCTCTTTGGTAGTACATCTGAAATCGACCTCCAGCCATTTTATTTGATTATCAGACAATAGAGTAAAATACCATGAACATAACCATTTCAATCCAGTATTATACAAGCTAGACTCGAGAGGCTCTGCCACACCGTGGACACTGGATTAGAGCATCTCCCCCCCCCCCCCCCCCCCCCCGCCCCCGGGCTAGAAAAAGCGCCGCTCCTGGGAGCGCGCCGGCCGAAATATCGGCTTGGGGGCGACATGCTTCCCAGCCGCCGGCCCCAGGCACCGATGTTGGCCCATTTTTGGCGCAAATCGGCCCACTTTTCAGCCTATTTTCGGCGCAAATTGGCCCACCATAGGCACAAATTGACCAATTTCGGCCCGTATTCGGCGTGCTTCAACACAAATTGAACAGAAGCTATTTTTATCACATAGTTCATCACAGAAAATCAATAAAAATCAAATAGTTCAATATAAATTATATAGTTCAACAAATAAAAACTCATATTTCATCACACGTCGAGCTAGGCGTTGCCTTGAGCCTCCATAGGTGCTCCACCAGATCCTGCTGCAGTTGTTGATGCACCTGTGGGTTTCGGATCTCCTGACGCATATTGAGAAGGTAGTCCAGGTTGCCGGTAGCTGGTGATCAACTTGGGCAAGAGGATCCTGCCTGTAATATGGTTCAGTGTCAAACACTGGCTCCTCCTGCTCGCTCTCAATGATCATGTTGTGCAAGATGACACAGTAAGTCATGATCTCCCACATTTGATCTTTCGACCAGGTCTGAGCAGGGTACCGGACAGCAGCAAATCGAGATTGGAGCACACCAAATGCCCGCTCGACATTCTTCTTGCAAGCCTCTTGAACCTTCGCAAAGTGGGCGTTCTTGCCTCCTGGCATAGGGTTTGAGATAGTCTTCACAAATGTAGACCATCTTGGATAGATGTCATCTGCTAGGTAGTATCCCTTGTTGTAGTGCCGCCCATTGACCTCGAAGTTCACCGGAGGGGAATGACCTTCAACAAGCTTGGCAAAGACAAGGGAGCACTGCAGTACGTTGATATTATTGTGAGTTCCTGGCATACCAAAGAAGGAGTGTCAAATCCAGAGGTCGTGTGTGACCACTGCCTCAAGTACCACACTACAACTGCCTTTGGCGCTTTTGTACATCCCGTGCCAAGCAAATGGACAGTTCTTCCATTTCTAATGCAAGCGGCCAATGCTTCCAAGCATCCTAGGAAATCCTCTTGCTGCATTATGTGTTGGGGAACGTAGCATGCAATTTCAAAAAAATTCCTACGATCACGCAAGATCTATCTAGGAGATGCATAGCAACGAAAAGGGAGAGTGTGTCCATGTATCCTCGTAGATCGAAAGCGGAAGCGTTAGATTAACGCGGTTGATGTAGTCGAACGTCTTCACGATCCAACCAATCCAAGTACCGAATGTACGGCACCTCCTTGTTCAGCACACATTCAGCTCGATGACGTCCCTCGAACTCTTGATCCAGTAGAGGGTCGAGGGAGAGTTCCGTCAGCATAGCAGCATGGTGACGGTAATGGTGATGTGATCCACACAGGGATTCGCCTAAGCACTACGACGCTATGGCCGGAGGAGTAAACTGTGGAGGGGGCACCGCACACGGCTAAGAGAAATCTTGGTGTACCTTTGGGGTGCCCCCGCCCCTCGTATATAAAGGGGGAGGAGGAGGCCAGCAGCCAGGAGGGGCGCGCCAAGGGGGAGTCCTACTTGGACTCCTAGTCCAAGTAGGATTCGCCCCCTCTTTTCCTTTCTCCACCGGAGGGAATAGGAAGGAGAGGGAGAGGGAAAGGGAAGAGGGGCCGCACCCCCTCCCCCTTGTCCTATTCGGACTCCCTAGGAGGGGGGGCGCGCGCCACCCCCGCGGTCTTCCCTCTCTCTCCCTTTAGGACCATGTAGGCCCAACACTTCTCCGGGGGGTTCCAGTAACCCGTCGGTACTCCAGAAAAATACCCGAATCACTTGGAACCATTCCGATGTTCGAATACTACCTTCCAATATATGCATCTTTACCTCTCGACCATTTCGAGACTCCTCGTTATGTCCATGATCTCATTCGAGAGTCCGAAGAAACTTCGGTCTCCAAAACACATAACTCATAATACAAATCATTATCGAACGTTAAGCGTGCGGACCCTACGGGTTCAAGAACTATGTAGACATGACCGAGACACATCTCCGGTCAATAACCAATAGCGGAATCTGGATGCTCATATTGGTTCCTACATATTCTACGAAGATCTGTATTGGTCAAACCGCATAACAACGTACGTCATTCCCTTTGTCATTGGTATGTTACTTGCCCGAGATTTGATCGTCGGTATCCTCATACCTAGTTCAATCTCGTTACTGGCAAGTGATACGTCTCCAACGTATCTATAATTTTTTATTGTTCCATGCTGTTTTATTATCAATCTTGGATGTTTTATAATCATTTTATAGTCATTTTATATCATTTTTTGGTACTAACTTATTGACATAGTGCCAAGTGCCAGTTGCAGTTTTTTCCATGTTTTTTACATCGCAGAAAATCAATATCAAACGGAGTCCAAATGCCACGAAACTTTACAGAGATTTTTTATGAACCATATGGAAGATATTGGGCCCTGGTTGCACCTGGGAGGAGTCCCGAGGAGGGGACAACCCACCAGGGCGCGCCAGGAGGCCCAGGCGCGCCCTGGTGGGTTGTGCCCACCTCGGGTGCCCTCGGACCGCCTCTTTTCTCTATAAATACCCCAATATTCCCAAAACCCTAGGGGAGTCGATCAAATATTCATCCAGCCGCCGCAGAGTCTAGAACCACCAGATCCAATCTAGACATCATCACGGAGGGGTTCGCCACTTCCATTGGTGCCTCTCCGATGATGCGTGAGTAGTTCTTTGTAGACCTTCGGGTCCGTAGTAAGTATCTAGATGGCTTCATCTCTTTCTCTTGATTCTCAATAAAATGGTCTCTTAGAGATCCATATGATGTAACTCTTTTGCAGTGCGTTTGTTGGGATCGATGAACTTTGAGTTTATGATCAGATCTATCTTTTTATATCCATGAAAGTATTTGAGTTTCTTTGATCTCTTTTATGCATGATCTCTTATAGCCTCATATTTCTTCTCCGGTATTTGGGTTTTGTTTGGCCAACTTGATCTATTTATCTTGCAATGGAAGAGGTGCCTGGTAGTGGGTTCGATCTTACGGTGCTTGATCCCAGTGACAGAAAGGGAACCGACACGTATGTATCATTGCTACCAAGGATAAAAAGATGGGATCTATATCTACCACCATAGATAAACGGATCTCGTCTACATCATGTCATCGTTCTTATTGTATTACTCCGTTTTCCATGAACTTAATACACTAGATGCATGCTGGATAGCGGTCGATGTGTGGAGTAATAGTAGTAGACGCAGGCAGGAGTCGGTCTACTAATCTTGGACGTGATGCCTATGTAATGATCATTGCCTGGATATCATCATAATTATTTGAGGTTCTATCAATTGCCCAACAATAATTTGTTTACCCACTGTTTGCTATTTTTCTCTAGAGAAGCCACTAGTGAAACCTACGGCCCCGGGGGTCTTCTTTCTCATATATTTGCCTTTGCGATCTATTTTTCTCTTGCTTTTATTTTCAGATCTATTAATTAAAAAACCCAAAAATACCTTGCTGCAATTTATTTTATTTGGCGTTCGATCTATCAATATTTACAACTCTCTCCCGTCCACGCACCGTTTGAGGCGTCGTTACCCGAAAGGGGTTGACAACCCCTTTAACATGTGGGGTTGCGAGTGGTTGTTATTTGTGTGCAGGGGCTATTTATGTTGTGTTGTTTGGTTATCCTACTAGTTCGATAACCTTGGTTTCATATCTAAGGGAAATACCTACCGTCGTTGTGCTGCATCATCCCTTCCTCTTTGGGGAAATACCGATGTAGCTTCAAACAACATCAGCAAGTCTCTTTACTCGTTTGGTAATGCATCATCCCGCAACTAACTCATTAGTTACATTACTTGCAAGGCTTATAGTGATGTGCATTATCGAGAGGTCCTAGAGATACCTCTCCGATACACGGAGTGATAAATCCTAATCTCGATCTATGCCAACTCAACAAACACCTTCGGAGACACCTTTAGAGCATCTTTGTAATCATCCAGTTACGTTGTGACGTTTGATAGCACACAAGGTGTTCCTCCGGTATTCAGGAGTTGCATAATCTCATAGTCAGAGGAATATGTATAAGTCATGAAGAAAGCAATAGCAATAAAACTAAACAATCATAATGCTAAGCTAACGGATGGGTCTTGTCCATCACATCATTCTCTAATGATGTGACCCCTTTCATCAAATGACAACACATGTCTATGGTTAGGAAACTTAACCATCTTTGATTAACGAGCTAGTCAAGTAGAGGCATACTAGGGACACTCCGTTTGTCTATGTATTCACACATGTACTATGTTTCCGGTTAATACAATTCTAGCATGAATAATAAACATTTATCATGATATAAGGAAATATATATAACAAATTTATTATTGCCTCTACGACATATTTCCTTCAGTCTCTGTAGGATGGAAAGTATGTCTAAAGGGGGAGGGGGGTGATTAGACTACTTGACCAAATAAAAATCTAGCCTTTTCCCAATTTCAAGTCTTGGCAGATTTTAGCAACTTAGCACTAGTCAAGCAATCAACCTGCACATGCAAGTCTAAGAGTATAGCAGCGGAATGTAAAGAATTGCACATGAAGGTAAAGGGAGGAGTTTGGAGGGAGCAAACGCAATGTAGACATGGATATTTTTGGCGTGGTTCCGATAGGTGGTGCTATCGTACATCCACGTTGGTGGAGACTTCAACCCACGAAGGGTAACGGTTCCGCGAGTCCACAGAGGGCTTCATCCATGAAGGGTCCACGAAGAAGCAACCTTGTCTATCCCACCATGGCCATCGCCCACGAAGGACTTGCCTCACTAGGGTAGATCTGAAGGAAATATGCCCTAGAGGCAATAATAAAGTTATTATTTATTTCCTTATTTCATGATAAATGTTTATTATTCATGCTAGAATTGTATTAACCGGAAACATAATACATGTGTGAATACATAGACAAACATAGTGTCACTAGTATGCCTCTACTTGACTAGCTCGTTAATCAAAGATGGTTAAGTTTCCTAACCATAGACATGAGTTGTCATTTGATTAACGGGATCACATCATTAGGAGAATGATGTGATTGACTTGACCCGTTCCGTTCGCTTAGCACTTGATCGTTTAGTATGTTTCTATTGCTTTCTTCATGACTTATACATGTTCCTATGACTATGAGATTATGCAACTCCCTTTTACCGGAGCAACACTTTGTGTGCTACCAAACATCACAACGTAACTAGGTGATTATAAAGGTGTTCTACAGGTGTCTCCAAAGGTACTTGTTGAGTTGGCGTATTTTGAGACTAGGATTTGTCACTCCGATTGTCGGAGATGTATCTCTGGGCCCACTCGGTAATGCACATCACTATAAGCCTTGCAAGCATTGTAACTAATGAGTTAGTTGCAGGATGATGTATTACGTAACGAGTAAAGAGACTTGCCGGTAATGAGATTGAACTAGGTATTGAGATACCGACGATCGAATCTCGGGCAAGTAAACATACTGATGACAAAGGGAACAACGTATGTTGTTATGCGGTTCTACCGATAAAGATCTTCGTAGAATATGTAGGAGCCAATATGGGCATCCAGGTTCCGCTATTGGTTATTGACCAGAGAAGTGTCTCGGTCATGTCTACATAGTTCTCGAACCCGTAGGGTCCGCATGCTTAATGTTCGTTGACGATATATTATTTATGAGTTATGTATGTTGGTAACCGAATGTTGTTCGGAGTTCCGGATAAGATCACAGACATGACGAGGAACTCCGGAATGGTCCGGAGATAAAGTTTGATATATGGGATAATAGTGTTTGGTCTCCGGAAGGGTTCCGGAATTCACCGGGAGGGGTTCCGGATGTTTCCCGAAATGTTTGGGTACGAGAACACTTTATTTGGGCCAAAGGGGAAAGCCCATAATGGTTTTGGAAAGCGCAAAAGGAAGTTTTGTGGAGTCCAGGGACCAGACGCCAGGGTCCCTGGCGTCTGGCTCCAGACGCCGGGAACCCTGGCGTCTGGCCCTGGAGTCTGAGAAGGACTCTTGCCTTTCGGGTGAAACCGACTTTGTGGAGGCTTTTACTCCAAGTTTCGACCCCAAGGATCAACATATAAATAGAGGGGTAGGGCTAGCACCCAAGACACATCAAGAAACACCAAGCCGTGTGCCGGCAACCCCGTCCCCTCTAGTTTATCCTCCGTCATAGTTTTCGTAGCGCTTAGGCGAAGCCCTGCGAAGATTGTTCTTCACCAACACCGTCACCACGCCATCGTGCTGCTGGGACTCATCTACTACTTCGCCCCTCTTGTTGGATCGAGAAGGCGAGGATGTCATCGAGCTGAACATGTGCTAAACGCGGAGGTGCCGTATGTTCGGTACTTGATCGGGACGGATCGTGAAGGTGTATGACTACATCAACCGCGTTGATAAACGCTTCCACTTACGGTCTACGAGGGTACGTAGACAACACTCTTGATGTCTACTACACAACCTTCTTCTTGTAGACGTTGTTGGGCCTCCAAGTGCAGAGGTTTGTAGGACAGTAGCAAATTTCCCTCAAGTGGATGACCTAAGGTTTAACAATCCGTAAGAGGCGTAGGATGAAGATGGTCTCTCTCAAGCAACCCTGCAACCAAATAACAAAGAGTCTCTTGTGTCCCCAACACACCCAATACAATGGTAAATTGTATAGGTGCACTAGTTCGGCGAAGAGATGGTGATACAAGTGCAATATGGATGGTAGATAAAGGTATTTGTAATCTTAAAATATAAAAACAGCAAGGTAACTAATGATAAAAGTGAGTAAACGGTATTGCAATGCGTTGAAACAAGGCCTAGGGTTCATACTTTCACTAGTGCAAGTCCTCTCTACAATAATAACATAATTGGATCGCATAACTATCCCTCAACATGCAACAAAGAGTCACTCCAAAGTCACTAATAGCAGAGAACAAACGAAGAGATTATGGTAGGGTACGAAACCACCTCAAAGTTATTCTTTCCAATCAATCTGTTGGGCTATTCCTATAAGTGTCACAAACAGCCCTAGAGTTCGTACTAGAATAACACCTTAAGACACACATCAACCAAAACCCTAATGTCACCTAGATACTCCAATGTCACCTCAAGTATCCGTGGGTATGATTATACGATATGTGTCACACAATCTCAGATTCATCTATTCAACCAACACAAAGGACCTCAAAGAGTGCCCCAAAGTTCTACCGGAGAATCACGACGAAAACGTGTGCCAACCCCTATGCATAGGTTCATGGGTGGAACCCGCAAGTTGATCACCAAAACATACATCAAGTGAATCACGTGATATCCCATTGTCACCATAGATATCCACGGCAAGACATACATCAAGTGTTCTCAAATCTTTAAAGACTGAATCCGATAAGATAACTTCAAAGGGGAAACTCAATTCATTACAAGAGAGTAGAGGGGGGAAGAAACATCATAGGATCCAAATATAATAGCAAAGCTCGCGATACATCAAGATTGTATCATCTCAAGAACACGAGAGAGAGAGAGATCAAACACATAGCTACTGGTACATACCCTCAGCCCCGAGGGAGAACTACTCCCTCCTCGTCATGGAGAGCACCGGGATGACGAAGATGGACACCGGAGAGGAATTGCCCCCTCCGGCGAGGTGCCGGAACAGGGTCCCGATTGACTTTTGGTGGCTATGGAGGCTTCTGGCGGCGGAAATCCCGATCTATGTTGCTTCCGGATGTTTTTAGGGTATATGGAGATATATAGGCGGAAGAAGCATGTCGGTGGAGCTCCGAGGGGCCCACGAGGCAGGGGGCGCGCCCAGGGGGCGCCCTCCGCCCTCGTGACCTCCCCGGAAACTTCTTGGAGTAGGGTTCAAGTCTCCTGGATCACGTTCGGTGAGAAGATCACGTTCCCGAAGGTTTCATTCCGTTTGGACTCCGTTTGATATTCCGTTTCCTCGAAATACTGAAATAGGCAAAAAAACAGCAATTCTGGGCTGGGCCTCCGGTTAATAGGTTAGTCCCAAAAATAATATAAAAGTGGAAAATAAAGCCCAATATAGTCCAAAATAGTAGATAAAGTAGCATGGAGCAATCAAAAATTATAGATACGTTGGAGACATATCAGGCATCCCCAAGCTTAATTCCTGCTCGTCCTCGAGTAGGTAAATGATAAAAAGAGAATTTTTGATGCGGAGTGATACTTTGTCATAATTTCAATGTAAATCTTCTTAATCATGGTATGAATATTCAGATCCGAAAGGTTCAAGACAAAAGTTCACATTGACATAAAAATGATAATACTTCAAGCATACTAATTAAACAATTATGTCATCTCAAAATAACATGGCCAAAGGAAGTTCATCCCTACAAAATCATATAGTTAGGCTATGCTTCATTTTCGTCACACAAAGATGTTCCCAACTTCTATACCCTCGATGACAAGCCAAGCAATTGTTTAATACTCAAATAATCTCAAACTTTTTCAACCTTCACGCAATACATGAGCGCGAGCCATGGACATAGCACTATGGGTGGTATAGAATATGATGATGGGGATTGTGTGGAGAAGACAAAAAAGGAGAAAGTCTCACATCAATGAGGCTAATCAATGAGCTATGGAGATGCCAATCAATTGATGTTAATGCAAGGAGTAGGGATTGCCATGCAATGGATGCACTAGAGCTAAGAATGCTCAGCAAAAGAAAACTAGTGGGTGTGCATCCAACTTGCTTGCTCATGAAGACCTAGGGCATTTTGAGGAAGCCCATCGTTGGAATATACAAGCCAAGTTCTATAATAAAAAATTCCCACTAGTATGAACAAGACAACTTATGAGACTCACTATATGAAAATCATGGTGCTACTTTGAAGCACAATATATGAGACTCACTACATGAAGAACAAGGTGCTACTTTGAAGCACAAGTGTGGAAAAAGAGATAGTAGCATTGCCCTTTTTATTTTCTCCTTCTTTTTTTGGGCCTTTCTTTTTTTCTTTTTGGCCTTTCTCTCTCTTTTTTTTTATTGGGCAATGCTCTAATAATGATGATCATCACACTTCTATTGATTACAACATAATGATTACAACTCGATACTAAAACAAGATATGACTCTATATGAATGCCTCCGGCGGTGTACCGGGATGGTGCAATGAATCAAGAATGACATGTATGAAAAATAATGCATGGTGGCTTTGCCACAAATACGATGTCAACTACAAGATCATGCAATGGCAATATGACAAAAGTAAAGCATGCCATGATGATGATGATGATGATGATGATGATGGAAGTTGCATGTCAATATATCTCGGAATGGCTATGGAAATGCCATGATAGGTAGGTATGGTGGCTGTTTTGAGGAAGATATAGAGAGGTTTATGTGTGAAAGAGCGTATCATATCACGGGGTTTGAATGCACCGGCGAAGTTTGCACCAACTCTCAATGTGAGAAAGGGCAATGCACGGTACCGAAGAGGCTACCAAATGGCGGAAAGGTAAAAGTGCGTATAATCCATGGACTCAACATTAGTCAAAAGAACTCATATACTTATTGTAAAAATTTAGAAGTCATCAGAAATCAAGTACTACGCGCATGATCCTAGGGGAATAGATTGGCAGGAAAAGACCATCGCTCGTCCCTGACCGCCACTCATAAGGATGCACAAGCCAGGTACACTTCATGTTTCAAATTTGTTACACAGCTTTAACCATACGTGCATGCTACGGGACTTGCTAACTTCAACACAAGTATTTCTCAAATTCACAACTACTCAACTAGCACGACTATGATATTATCACCTCCATATCTCAAAACAATTATCAAGCATCAAACTTATCTTAGTATTCAACCCACTAAAAAGAAAGTTTCATATATCTTGAATACCAAGTATATTAACATTAAGCAAATTACCATGCTATTAACGACTCTCAAAATAATCTAAGTGAAGCATGAGAGATCAAGTTTCTTTAAAACAAACCACCACCGTGCTCTAAAAGATCTAAGTGAAGCACTAGAGCAAAAATTATCACGCTCAAAAAGATATAAGTGAAGCACATAGAGTAAACTATCAAGCTCAAAAGATATAAGTGAAGCACATAGAGTATTCTAACAAATTTCAATTCATGCATGGCTCTCTCAAAAGGTGTGTACAGCAAGGATGATTGTGGTAGACTAACAAGCAAAGACACAAATAATACAAGACGCTCCAAGCAAAACACATATCATGTGGTGAATAAAAATATAGCTCCAAGTAAATTACCGATGAAAGTGGACGAAAGAGGGGATGCCTTCCGGGGCATCCCCAAGCTTTGACTTTTTGATGTCCTTGGATTATCTTGGGGGTGCCATAGGCATCCCCAAGCTTAGGCTCTTGCCACTCCTTGTTCCATAATCCATCAAAAGAATTCACCCAAAACTTGAAAACTTCACAACACAAAACTCAATAGAAATCTCGTGAGCTCCGTTAGAGAAAAAAAAACAAAAGACTACTTTAAGGTACTGTAGTGAACTTGTTCTTTATTTGTATTGGTGTTAAACCTACTGTATTCAAACTTCTCTATGGTTTATAAACTATTTTACTAGCCATAGATTCATCAAAATAAGCAAACAACACACGCAAAACAGAATCTGTCAAAAACAGAACAGTCTGTAGTAATCTGTTACTAACGCAAACTTCTGGAACCCAAAAAATTCTACCAAAATTAGACAACCTGGGAAATTTGTTTATTGATCAGCAGCAATTGGAATCACTATTTTATCACGTTCTGGTGATTTTTGACAATTCGGGCACTGAGCGCAAAGATTCTGGAAATTACAGCAAGATCAAATAACTATCTTCCAAGAAGATCTAATAGGTTTAACTTGGCACAAACACTAATTAAAATATAAAACCACATCTAAACAGAATCTAGATGGATTATTTATTACTAAACAGGAACAAAAGTCAAGGAACAAAAATAAAATTGGGTTGCCTCCCAACAAGCGCTATCGTTTAACGCCCCTAGCTAGGCATGATGATTTCAATGATACTCACATAAAAGATAAGAATTGTAACATAAAGAGAGCATCATGAAGAATATGACTAGCACATTTAAGTCTAACCCACTTCCTATGCATAGGTATTTTGTGATAAAACAACTTGTGGGGACAAGAATCAACTTGCATAGGAACGTAAAACAAGCATAACTTCAAAATTTTAAGCACATAGAGAGGAAACTTGATATTATTGAAATTCCTACAAGCATATGTTCCTCCCTCATAATAATTTTCAGTAGCATCATGAATGAATTCAACAATATAACCATCACCTAAAGCATTCTTTTTATGATCTACAAGCATAGAAAATTTATTACTCTCCACATAGGCAAAATTCTTCTCATTAATAATAGTGGGAGCAAACTCAACAAAATAATTATCATGTGTGGAATAATCCAATTGAAAACTAAAATCATGATGACAAGTTTCATGGATATCATTATTCTTTATAGCATACAAGTCATCACAATAATCATCATAGATAGCAACTTTGTTCTCATAATCAATTGGAACCTCTTTTGAAATAGTGGATTCATCACAAAGTAAAGTCATGACCTCTCCAAATCCACTTTCATCAATATAATCATCATAAATAGGAGGCATGCTTTCATCATAATAAATTTGCTCATCAAAACTTTGGGGACAAAAAATATCATCTTCATCAAACATAGCTTCCCCAAGCTTGTGGCTTTGCATATCATTAGCATCATGGATATTCAAAGAATTAATACTAACAACATTGCAATCATGCTCATCATTCAAATATTTAGTGCCAAACATTTTATAGATTTCTTCTTATAGCACTTGAGCACAATTATCCTTTCCATCATACTCACGAAAGATACTAAAAAGGTGAAGCGTATGAGACAAACTCAATTCCATTTTTTTATGTAATTTTCTTTTATAAACTAAACTAGTGATAAAACAAGAAACTAAAAGACTCGATTACAAGATCTAAAGATATACCTTCAAGCACTCACCTCCCCGGCAACGGCGCCAGAAAAGAGCTTGATGTCTACTACACAACCTTCTTCTTGTAGACGTTGTTGGGCCTCCAAGTGCAGAGGTTTGTAGGACAGTAGCAAATTTCCCTCAAGTGGATGACCTAAGGTTTATCAATCCGTAGGAGGCGTAGGATGAATATGGTCTCTCTCAAGAATCCCTGCAACCAAATAACAAAGAGTCTCTTGTGTCCCCAACACACCCAATACAATGGTAAATTGTATAGGTGCACTAGTTCGGCGAAGAGATGGTGATAAAAGTGCAATATGGATGGTAGATAAAGGTATTTGTAATCTGAAAATATAAAAACAGCAAGGTAACTAATGATAAAAGTGAGCGTAAACGGTATTGCAATGCGTTGAAACAAGGCCTAGGGTTCATACTTTCACTAGTGCAAGTCCTCTCAACAATAATAACATAATTGGATCGCATAACTATCCCTCAACATGCAACAAAGAGTCACTCCAAAGTCACTAATAGCGGAGAACGAACAAAGAGATTATGGTAGGGTACGAAACCACCTCAAAGTTATTCTTTCCAATCAATCCGTTGGGCTATTCCTATAAGTGTCACAAACAGCCCTAGAGTTCGTACTAGAATAACACCTTAAGACACACATCAACCAAAACCCTAATGTCACCTAGATACTCCAATGTCACCTCAAGTATCCGTGGGTATGATTATACGATATGCATCACACAATCTCAGATTCATCTATTCAACCAACACAAAGGACCTCAAAGAGTGCCCCAAAGTTCTACCGGAGAATCACGACGAAAACGTGTGCCAACCCCTATGCATAGGTTCATGGGTGGAACCCGCAAGTTGATCACCAAAACATACATCAAGTGAATCACGTGATATCCCATTGTCACCACAGATATCCACGGCAAGACATACATCAAGTGTTCTCAAATCTTTAAAGACTCAATCCGATAAGATAACTTCAAAGGGGAAACTCAATTCATTACAAGAGAGTAGGGGGGGGAAGAAACATCATAGGATCCAAATATAATAGCAAAGCTCGCGATACATTAAGATTGTATCATCTCAAGAACACGAGAGAGAGAGAGAGATCAAACACATAGCTACTGGTACATACCCTCAGCCCCGAGGGAGAAGTACTCCCTCCTCGTCATGGAGAGCACCGGGATGATGAAGATGGACACCGGAGAGGGATTGCCCCCTCCGGCGAGGTGCCAGAACAGGGTCCCGATTGACTTTTGGTGGCTATGGAGACTTCTGGCGGCAGAACTCCCGATCTATGTTGCTCCCGGATGTTTTTAGGGTATATGGAGATATATAGGCGGAAGAAGCACGTCAGTGGAGCTCCGAGGGGCCCACGAGGCAGGGGGCGCGCCCAGGGGGGGCGCCCTCCACCCTCGTGACCTCCCCGAAAACTTCTTGGAGTAGGGTCCAAGTCTCCTGGATCATGTTCGGTGAGAAGATCACGTTCCCGAAGGTTTCATTCCGTTTGGACTCCGTTTGATATTCCGTTTCCTCGAAATACTGAAATAGGCAAAAAAACAACAATTCTGGGCTGGGCCTCCGGTTAATAGGTTAGTCCCAAAAATAATATAAAAGTGGAAAATAAAGCCCAATATACTCCAAAATAGTAGATAAAGTAGCATGGAGCAATAAAAAATTATAGATATGTTGGAGACGTATCAACTCTCTCCTCTCGTTGCTATGCATCACCATGATCCTGCGTGTGCGTAGGAAAATTTTGAAATTTCTACGTTCCCCAACAGTGGCATCCGAGCCTGGTTTTATGCGTTGATGTTATATGCATGAGTATAACACAAGTGAGTTGTGGGCGATACAAGTTATACTGCTTACCAACATGTCACACTTTGGTTCGGCGGTATTGTTGCATGAAGCGGCCCAAACCGACATTACGCGTATGCTTACGCGAGACTGGTCCTACCGACGTGCTTTGCACACAGGTGGTTGGCGGGTTTCAGTTTCTCCAACTTTAGTTGAACCGAGTGTGGTTACGCCCGGTCCTTGAGAAGGTTAAAACATCACTAACTTGATGAACTATCGTTGTGGTGTTGATGCGTAGGTAAGAACGGTTCTTGCTCAGCCCGTAGCAGCCACGTAAAACTTGCAACAACAAAGTAGAGGACGTCTAACTTGTTTTTGTAGGGCATGTTGGGATGTGATATGGTCAAGACATGATGCTATATTTTATTGTATGAGATGATCATGTTTTGCAACCGAGTTATCGGCAACTGGTAGGAGCCATATGGTTGTCGCTTTATTGTATGCAATGCAATCACACTGTAATGCTTTACTTTATCACTAAGCGGTAGCAATAGTCGTAGAAGCAAAAGTTAGCGAGATGACAACGATGCTACAATGGAGATCAAGGTGTCGCGCCGGTGATGATGGTGATCATGACGGTGCTTCAGAGATAGAGATCACAAGGTATCATATCACTTATATTGATTGCATGTGATGTTTATCCTTTATGCATCTTATTTTGCTTAGATCGGCGGTAGCATTATAAGATGATCTCTCACTAAATTTCAAGATAAAAGTGTTCTCCCTGAGTATGCACCATTGCCAAAGTTCGTCATGCCGAGACATCATGTGATGATCAGGTGTGATAAGCTCTACGTTCATCTACAACGGGTGCAAGCCAGTTTTGCACACGCAGAATACTCGGGTTAAACTTGATGAGCCTAGCATATGTAGATATGGCCTCGGAACACTTGAGACCGAAAGGTCGAGCGTGAATCATATAATAGATATGATCAACATAGTGATGTTCACCATTGAAAACTGCTCCATCGCACGTGATGATCGGACATGGTTTAGTTGATATGGATCACATGATCACTTAGATGATTAGAGGGATGTCTATCTAAGTGGGAGTTCTTAAGTAATATGATTAATTGAACTTTAATTTATCATGAACTTAGTCCTGGTAGTTGATGACCACAAGTATAGGGGATCTATCGTAGTCCTTTCGGTAAGTAAGACTGTCGAACCCAACGAGGAGCAGAAGGAAATGATAAGCGGTTTCCAGCAAGGTATTCTCTGCAAGTACTGAAATAAGTGGTAACAGATAATTTTGTGATAGGATAATTTGTAACGATCAACAAGTAACAAAAGTAAATAAAGTGCAACAAGGTGGCACAATCCCTTTTGTAGCAAAGGACAAGCCTGTACAAACTCTTATATAGAGAAAAGCGCTCCCGAGGACTCATGGGAATATCGTCAAGCTAGGTTTCATCACGATCATATGATTCGCGTTCGGTACTTTGATAATTTGGTATGTAGGTGGACCGGTGCTTGGGTACTGTCCTTACTTGGACAAGCATCCCACTTATGATTAACCTTTATTGCAAGCATCCGCAACTACAACAAAAGTATTAAGGTAAACCTAACCATAGCATGAAAATATGGATCCAAATCAGCCCCTTACGAAGCAACACATAAACTAGGGTTTAAGCTTCTGTCACTCTAGCAACCCATCATCTACTTATTACTTCCCAATGCCTTCCTCTAGGCCCAAATAATGGTGAAGTGTTATGTAGTCGACGTTCACATAACACCACTAGAGGAGGGACAACATACATCTCATCAAAATATCGAACGAATACCAAATTCACATGACTACTAATATCAAGACTTCTCCCATGTCCTTAGGAAAAAAACGTAACTACTCACAAAGCATAATCATGTTCATAATCAGAGGGGTATTAATATGCATATAGGATCTGAACATATGATCTTCCACCAATTAAACCAACTAGCGTCAACTACAAAGAGTAATTAACACTACCAGCAACCTACTAGTACCAATCCCGGACTTGGAGACAAGAATTGGATACAAAAGATGAACTAGGGTTTTGAGAGGAGATGGTGCTGGTGAAGATGTTGATGGAGATTTCCCTCTCCCGATGAGAGGAGCGTTGCTGATGACGATGGCGATGATTTCCCCCTCCCGGAGGGAAGTTTCCCCGGCAGAACAGCTCCGCCAGAGCCCTAGATTGGTTCCGCCTCATGGCGGCGGAATTTCGTCCGAGAAGATGGCTTATGATTTTTTTCCTCATCTAAAGACTTCTTATAGCAGAAGATGGCCATCGGAGGGCCACCAGGGGACCCACTAGGTAGGGGAGCGCGCCCAAGGGGGTAGGGCGCGCCCCCACCCGCATGGGCAGGGTGTGGCCCCCCCTGGTAAACTTCTTGCTCTCAGTATTTTTTATATATTCCGGAAACGTCTTCCGTGAAGTTTCAGGACTTTTGGAGCTGTGCAGAATAGGTCTCTAATATTTGCTCCTTTTCCATCCCAGAATCCCAGATGCCGACATTCTCTCTCTTTATGTAAACCTTGTAAAATAATAGAGAATAGGCATAAGTATTGTGACATAATGTGTAATAACAGCCCATAAAGCAATAAATATCGATATAAAGGCATGATGCAAAATGGACGTGTCAACTCCCCCAAGCTTAAGCCTCGCTTGTCCTCAAGCGAAAGCCGAAATTGAAAAATATGTCCACATGTTTAGAGATAGAGGTGTCGATAAAAGTAAAATACGGACATGAGGGCATCATGATCATTTTTAGAACAACAACTTACATAATTCTTGTCATATGATTTCTTATGCTAGAGTAATAATTCAATCACAATTTCAAGTATGAATTGTAAACTTCATTGAAAACTAACAAACTATAATCTCAGTCATTGGAGCAATTTCAATTTATCATAACATAGGAAAGAGTCAATATATAAGAGATTTTCAGCAAGTCCACATACTCAACTATCATATAGTCTTTCACAATTACTGACACTCACGCAATACTTATGGGTATGGAGTTTTAATCGGACACAGAGAAAGATAGGGGCTTATAGTTTTGCCTCCCAATGTTTTACCTCAAGGGTAATGTCAACAATAATAGTTCATGAAAACTCACATCCAATTAGCCATATATACCAGGATATTTCCAACATACTATGCTTGCCAAAGGATAAAATGTAAAAAGGAAGGGTGAATATCACCATGACTCTTATGCAAGGTAGGAGATAAAAGTGAAAGATAGGCCCTTCGCAAAGGGAAGCAGAGGTTGTCATGCGCTTTTATGGTTGGATGCACAAAATCTTAATGCGAAAGAACGTCACTTTATATTGCCACTTGTGATATGGACCTTTATTATGCAATCTGTCGCTTTTATTTCTTCCATATCACACGATCGTATAAAGCTTATTTTCTCCCACACTAATAAGTCATACATATTTAGAGAGCAATTTTTATTGCTTGCACCGATGACAACTTACTTGGAGGATCTTACTCAATCCATAGGTAGGTATGGTGGACTCATGGCAAAACTGGTTTAAGGGTATTTGGAAGCACAAGTAGTATCTCTACTTGGTGCGATGAATTTGGCTAGCATGAGAGGGAAAGGCAAGCTCAACCATGTTGGATGATCCATGACAATATAATTTATCTCAGATGTAAGAAAACGTAACCCATTACGTTGTCTTCCTTGTCCAACGTAAACTCTTTAGCATGTCATATTTTAATGAGTGCTCACAATCATAAAAGATGTCCAAGATATTATATTTATATGTGAAGACCTCTCTTTCTTTATTACTTCCTATTAATTGCAACGATGACCAAAACTATGTTTGTCAACTCTTAACAACTTTTATTCATCATACTCTTTCTATGTGAGCTCATTACTCTCCATAAGATCCTTATGATCTCTTTGTTTCCTTTTTTATTTATTTCTCTTTTCTTTTATTCACTTAGGATCATGGCAAAATAATCAAGCCCTTGACTCAACACTAATCTTTATTATATAGCTCACGGACTCGATTATATAGAAGGATCATAAAGCAAAACTCACAACTGGATCATACTAAGAACTTTTATTCTACTAGATCAAGATATTACCAAAAGGATCGAACTAAGAAAAACGGTAAAGATAAAAGTGATGGTGATACGATACCGGGGCACTCCCCCAAGCTTGGCAGTTGCCAAGGGGAGTGCCCATACCCGATGCTCATCTCTTCTTTGTTGGTGAAGAAGGTGGAGTTGTTGATGATGGATAGTCACACATCGAGCGTAGGAGGTCTTCTAACTTGTGGATAATGCCTTTGAGTGCGATGATATGCTCCTTCAACAAAATATTTTCACGTGTGAGATACTTATTTTGTATACGAGCTAACTCAATCATCTTGAAAGCTTCAATCTCAGTTGGGGTAAAAAGATTGTGATCAAGTTGAAGGATGTCTTCTGTTGCCAGAACTTGGTCCTCCATGGCCTTCTTGATCCCTTCCTCCTTGTTGATCTCCATGGGTTCTTCTCTCTTCAGCTCTATCTTCATTAGCCAAGCATCGTTGCCCTCATGGTTGGAGGAGGAGGGAGATGACATAGTGCCTGGCTTGACAACCCTGACAGAAAACAGCTCGAAACAAAGACAGGAGATTTTTGCGTGATACGGGAGTCAAAACCCCCGGGAGATTATATAATGAATTTTTACCGACCAAAATATGTGTCGTGTAAGAAAACGGAGTCCGGAGAGCACACGAGGTGCCCACGAGGTAGGGGGCGCCCAGTAGGGTAGGGCGCGCCCTCCACCCTCGTGGAGGCCTCGTGTCCTTCTCAGACTAGTTCTTATTTTTCTATTTTTCTAAATATTCCAAAACGGAGAAATATTGCCTTAAAAACTGTTTTGGAGTCGGTTTACTTACCGTACCACATACCTATTCCTTTTCGGAGTCTGAAACATTCCGAAAAGTGTCCCTTATGTATTCCTCCGGGGTTACGTTTTTAATAACATTGATTTCAACATTTATGGGATTACCTGAGATATAATGTTTGATTCTTTAACCGTTTACCACTTTCGGATTTGTGCCCTCGAAGTTGTTGATCTTTATGGCACCAGAACGATAGACCTCTTCGATAACATAGGGGCCTTCCCATTTAGAGAGAAGTTTTCCTGCAAAAAATCTTAAACGAGAGTTGTATAGCAATACATAATCACCTACATTAAACTCACGCTTTTGTATCCTTTTGTCATGCCATCTTTTAACTTTCTCTTTAAACAACTTGGCATTTTCATAAGCTTGGGTTCTCCATTCATGAAGTGAACTAATATCAAATAACCTCTTTTCATCGGCAAGTTTAAAATCATAGTTGATCTCTTTAATAGCCTAATATGCCTTATATTCTAGTTCAAGAGGTAAGAAAGAGTTGCATATAAGTTTGGTCTGAAGTCAAAGTATCTCTGCTTTGACCAAACTTATTATAAAAAGTATCAACATTCACAATGCCAAATCAATGTTATATTCGTTTCTGAAGCCATGGGGTTTCTTTTTTGGAGTACTCTTTCTTCCCCTTGGCCCTGTACGTCGAAGTTGAGAAGTGTTCCATCATCGATTTTCTCCTCCTCCCAAGAATCCATTCCAAATTTGATACCAACCTGAATTAGACGAAACATCACGAAGAGTACAAGATCGAATCAGGTAAAATATAGGGGACTAGGTGTTAGTAAAAGTCCTAGTTGACATCTCAACGGAGAGGAACCATCACTGGATCTTGTAATTATTTATCAGCAAGAGGTGTATGTATATTCTCAAAAAACAAAAAGCACGAGGTCTATGTATACTGCACATATGTTTCTTACTGGTGAGATGCAGCAATGTTTGTGAGATCCGGCGTTCGCGGGTCGCGTTTCCGAGAGGGGAATCGAGCTGCCGTAACAGCAGCCGGCGGTCGCCACCGGAAGCGGAGGGAGGTCCAATGGTCCATGGTTCAGCGAAAGAAAGGTTTGGTACCCCCGCTGTTTCCATGCAGAGATTCCTTTAGCCGCTTTTGCTTTGGTTGGTGACCACGTACGTGTTTTCTACGTTTGATCCAACTGTCAAAAAAAATATCTAAACCTAATTACAGAGTTTTTTTTAGAACGAAGACGCTCGAATTACAGAGTTAAGCGGCAGAGGAAGGAGGCGATAGATCGATTGTTTGATTCCTCGATCCCGGGCGATGGAGGAGCTGATCAGCAGCGGACTGGCGGGGATGGACATATCCATCCTCCAGGGGGGCGAGGGCGAGGGCGAGGACGAGGCCGAGGCCGAGGATGCCAGTGCCACCAGAGAGCAGAGGGAGGAGAAGATGAAGGATGTGAGGAGGGAGAACCATGATGAGTATATTAACAGCACACCTCCTCCATGTCCATGTCCGCTGCCGCCGGCGGCGCCGGAGACGACGACGCAGGAGGAAGAGGAGGAGGAGGAGGAGGTTTACAGGGAGGAAGATCGGATCGCCAGGTGCCGCGGGCTGTGGGAGAGCCGCTTCACCGGCAAATTTGGCTCCTTCGACGACCAGAGTAATCACCTCTAGCTCCCCTGTTTCGCTTGCATCACTGCCTATTTTTCATCCATTCACCTGCAAATTCATTTGTTCGTGGGAACTTGCTCTACTGATGCCACTAATGCACCTCATCCATAGATCAGTCATTTCAGGGGTTAGTCCTCCAAAGACCATGTCATTAACTATGTCCAATGTTCTTTTTAATGTTGAAAAAGAGATCAGACACCCTATCTAACCAGCTTTATTTAGCATGGATGTATCTTGTTTGCTGATGATAGCTTTGCTTCCTGCCATGCAGCAAGTCTTGGTCCCATGCGGTTTACATTCGGACCCATCCCGAGCTACGCGAGGCCTCATTGTACCATCCAGATCTTCGGCATCCGGGTGGCCGACTTGGAAGACCGCCTCCAGTGGCCGCTGCATGTCCACGGCTTTCTCGCCGCCAGGGACACCTCGGATCACAATCGCAACTTCCTCTTCAACCGCACCAGTGATAACTGCCAGGTCCTCACCCAACAGGCAAGCACCATGCATCATTTGTTGTCTTGTTTTATGTTAAAATATATTTCCTCTGATTCTTCATCTTCATCGAGTTGGAGCATGAATTTGATATATTCGCCATAGTTCTCGTCTTCGTTACATGATAGTCTGCCAGCCATTTTGTTGACATGCATGTGTTGCTTGCATTGCAGGATCCATACCTACTGCTGACAGGCCCGCCACGCGCGATCGTGATCATCGACCCGATCACGATCGAGTTCCAGCTGAAGGTGAAGAGCAAGATGGACCCCAAAGAGGACGAGATGCTGGCCTTCGGGATATTCAACTACCCCCAGACCTACCTTGCCACACATGTGATCCGCTCGGGCATCCTCTGCGACCGGTGCACGATCGAGCTTGCCTATGCGCCGCTGGACCCCTCGGTCGAGGCGACCGTTATCGGTGTCCGGATCATCGATGGTGTGTGGCTAGAGGGTCTCCGGGGGCGCGTCGTCGCCGAGGTCACAACCGTGAGGGAAGGAGAGGTGCTGCTGCTCGACTCCCGGGAAGGGAAGATGCCGATCAGCCCTTCGGCCGGTGCGGTCGAGCTCTCGAGGCGTATCGTGTCGGTGGACCTCGAGGGGGGGAAGCTGGTTGTTTCCGTGGTGGCGTCCCCTCAGACCGCTGCGAAAGAAGAAGGCGATGATGGTGGTGGCGCTGCCGTCGTTGTTGCGCGAGGCGAGGCCGTGTTCGCACCGGAGAGGGCCGGCACGAGCAATGGCACTTGCGATCTTGGCTTCTGCAAGGTGGAGGTTGCTGTTGCATGGTCTCTTGTTTCGAGCTTGTGGAATGAGCGGCGTGCCCTCGCGAAACTCGCGGAGGAGAGGGCATGAATGAGTGTTCTTTGTGTTCCTGTGTAGTGATCAGCTCAGGTGAGCATTGGAACGGAGGTTCTTCTATGTCTGTTCAGCCTTGTTTGGGAGTTGATCTAGTCTGCTAATTTATTCAGTCTACTTAATTACTATATGTTGTGACGTGAAGTGCTTCTCTGTATGACCGTCTTTTATTTTCACTTGTCTTCGTTCAATTATAAGTAAGTTTTGTGTTGACCTACTTTGGTCGGTTACCTGTTGGCTTGCAAGTGTAAAACCTGAAAGATGCAAGTGTTCCAGCAAAAACATACATACAGTGATAAGTGCACATATATGTAAAATTTTATTCCCTTCAGGAGACAAAGCACAAGTCCCTCACAAATCCACTCATCGTGTCATTTCAAGTTTTGCGGTACAACGTAAGAATCTGGCACATTGCAAGCTTTCTACTTTTAGAACAGTATAAGACGAGGCAATACAAATGATAATCGAGTCAATTGCAAGAAACCATCACATTTGCGGTTAGGTTTGCAGGCAACCACCAACTCGTTAATCCGTTGTAAAAAACACCGGAAAATTTGTTAAATCGTTGCAAAAAGCACTGATCATCCACTTTGACTCGTTTAAGCGTGTTTATGACAGATGGGACCAAATCATCAGAACTGACTTGGCAAAAAAAAAGATTCTTCTCCAATCTCTTTACATAGGCACCCCTCGCTCAAAAAAGAAAAACGCAGTCAAATCCCCCGTCTCTCTCTCTCGCTGGCGCACCGGCGGCTCCGTCCGTCTCCGGCTGCCGGCATCGGCAGCGCCATAGCCTCGCGCCGCTCCGCCCGGGCTTCCCCGTAGCTCGCTTCCGCCAGTTCGCCAGTGCATCGAGCACCACCGCCGCCCGCTCTCCCTCTCCAACTCTGCTGTCTCTCTTCCTTCTCCAACCCTGCCGCCTCCCGCCGCGCCAGGGCCTCGCCGGGCGGCGACGAGACCTCCCCGTCCGTGCCCGCGCCGGGCGAGACGATGCGCACCCCAGGGGACACCCTCCCTGCGAGTAGAGTCGGCGAGTGGACGATGCCGGAGGACGAGTTCCACAAATCCACGGCGGCCGGAGCAGGTCCAGCATGGCGTCATCCTCGCCAGAGGGCATGGTCAGGGTGGTGGGGAGCCCGGCCAGAGGAGGAGCCGTGGCCGCAGCACCTCCCCTCGGTGGATCCCGTCGCAACCGAGGTCAACAGCGACGGATCTGAGCGGGCGGACGAGGTCAACATCGTCAGGAGCTGATTGCTTTTGGTTTTTAGATCTAGGGGTGTGTGTGTTATTTTTTTCTAAGTGAATTTCTTAGAATCTGGCTCCACTTGTAAGAAAGTGATTAAACAGCCCAAATCATCTGATCAGTGTTTCCTGCAAACCTAGCCGCAAATGTGGTGGTTTTTTACAATTGACTCATGATAATCATTAACTTCTCAGGGACTGCCAAAAAGATTTGCACCGTTGGTGCAGCAAAGGATGAGACACGACTCAAATGTCGCCAGTCTAGTTCCCCTCTATCGCCGCAATCAAGTATTTGTATTTTCTCCTGGCTGCCTATCTTGCTTATGGCAATCCTGGAGACTATCATACAGGTTACAAGATACCTATATATGCATTGTTTGCCTCATCATCTTCTCTGCATAGGCTTCAGAAGGTCTCCGAGAGTTCTCGGGCGCCTGATGTCTTTGGCCTGCGACGACTCCTCGACTACACGGTGCCGAGGTCGACCACATCGGGTTCCTCCAGTAGGTCCTCTGTCAGTAGGAGGGACAAGTTCACGCATACGCCTTTGACAGCTGGTTCAGCATCCTGAAAAAGGACATAGTTCGATGGAAACAGCACAACTTTTCTTGCTTGGGAAAATGCCACAACTGCTAAAGGAAGATATAGCACAACTATTAATTTTAGGCACTGGTTATTGCTAAGCAGATTAGAGCGCAAGTGGAAGTTGTCCAAAGGTAGCAACCCACCAACAAAGTATGATGTATATTGTTTTGTAGTAAGGACAGGCGTACAATTAAAATGGCATCAACGATGTACCTGATGTTTGATTTTTAAAGTGCATAATGATCTCAAAAGATCTTCGTTCATTTGGTTCGAAGTTTCTGTATGATGCATACAAATAGCACTAGCAGATGAGATGATAACACTAGAAAGAATTCCTTATTTAACACTTTTTTAAATTTTGTTTTCCTATTTACACTGAACAATTTTTTCTTCCCTATCTAACAGCGAGTCTAAATGCCCTTCGTGGCACTTCCGTTCATTTTCACAACTAACGCAGTTAAGTTGCACGTAAAAAGTCACTTTTGCCCCTGATGCAAAATGAGTTTGTGTGCAACGATCAGCGTAACTGGGAGCAAACTTGCAGCGCGCGTGTGGATGGCTGACTCGGTAGATGCTCGGGGTCCGGCGGCGTGCGAGGTGGCCGGCGGTGCTGTGGCACGTGGGGCAAGTTGTGCAGAGGCAACCCCTCAAAAAAAAAAGTTGTGCAGAGGCACGCAGCTGCTGGGTCGCCGGCGTTGTGTTACGCGGTCGGAGAAACCGACTCATCTGGGCCGGCTACAGCGGTTGGTTGCTCTATACGGCGGCCAACAAGGCGGCAGCGGCGCAGTGGCACGGCAAGGCGGCCATCGCGCCAACGAGCAGCGCTTCGTTGTCCGGATCGATTCCTCCCCGGACAGAGCGCTTGTACACGCACGTACACATGACAAGAGCTAGTAGAAGTACTTGATCTATTTTCCTAGGAAGTTGGCTCATGCACCTAGCAAACCAAGCCGGATACACACAGCATACATGATAAAGCTAGTTAACTACGTAGCCGGTGACGCGACTGCAGCGCCCGGCAAGCTGGACATGACTTTTTTTTTTCAATAATTAGCTTAAAATTTTGGTCACACTTCCTATGAGGGGTAAAAAGGTCTTTTCCAATATTATTTAACACCGTTAAGACTTAAAATGAACGAAAGTGTCATATAAGGCATAAAATTTTAACTGAGTGTTATATGGAGAAGAAACTTTTTTTCAGTGTCAAATAGGGAATAAAAATTTAAGACAATATTAAATAAGAAATTCTCTCGTAACACTACCAGCAACAGCGAATATACCAGCGAATCTACCAATACATAGACTTATTCTTTACTAGTATTCAGCCCAGGTCAGTCCTGTTTGGGCCTGAAAGCCCGATACCCTGGACTGATTTGTCTGAGTTTTCCACTTGAAGCCTGGTCCAATAGCTGGGGAAGATCCTGAAACGTGTCATTTTCGGTAATTCTAAGAAAGTACGTGTAATATGCCAAAGAGTCAGTTACACCATCGATGCTTAAACTTGGCTATAAAAGTCACTTTAGTGCATTGTGCTTATACTGTCCGAAATCCGTTTGCATACGAAAAGAATGCCGACAAGGCGTGTTGGTGTGGCCCGTTATTTTGCAAATACCTCCCTAGATTTATTGTTCATGGAAAAGCTCCCCAGCAAGGGTCCCGCCTGTCAGTACAGCGAGGAAACTCACACGAAAAAAGGGCACCCTGGATTCGAACCGGTGATCAACGAGTTGAAAGCACCCAGAGCTAATGTGATGTCCAGAATGGATAGGCAACTTAAAGTAATATAACGAAGACGCTCGCTGGGCTAAGATATTTTGCACACCTTAGTTTTGTTATAAGATATTTCTAAAACATATGTAAGTAATAAAAATAATGTTCAAATATTCGTGTGTTATAAATGTTATATAGATACAAACATTGATTAATTAGTAAATAATTTTTTAATATACTCACATATATTAGATCTAAAACTGTCTAGTCAATAAAATGATTTAAAATGTTTAACGAATCTGAAAAGTATTATCCACTCAAGGCTCATATTTAACTTACACAATATGTTGAATAGAGCATTTACTTATCATACAAACGATGATTCATATATTAAAAATATTCATATATTTTAAATAATATGATCACCTATAAAAAATTCTTTGTATAATTTAAAATCAAAAATTAAAATTCATAGTTATTATTTTAATTAGAAACTTTTTAATAATTATATGCACTTTCATTATAACTCATAAGTATATTTTTAAAGAAAATGTTTGTATAACTAAAATATTCATAATTTAAAAACTAAAATATTGATATGCATATTTAGTCGTGGTAATAGTTAAATTATATATATTTTCTGAACATAAGTCATGAGTGAAATTATACACATCTAAATTCATAAATATTTAGTAAAAAAATTATACACATAAGTCATAAGCGATCGGAATAGATCCGGCTTACTATAGTTTTTGTACATTTCCTTTGTTTTTTGTTTCGTTTTATTTGTTTTTCCAGCGGTATTTTTGGTTTTCCTTTTTTCTTCTATTTGCTTTGGTTTTCTTTGTTTTCTCATTGATTTTCATGGTTTTCCTTTCTTTCTTTTTGTGTGCTACTTTTTTTTGCTTCTTTCTTATTCTTCTTCATTTTCTTTTGTTTCTTTGTCAGTTATTATTGGTTGTCTTGTTGGTTTTCCTTTTTCATATGTATTTTACATTTTCCCCGTATACATTAAGAACATTTTTGTACACATGATTAACATATGTCAAATATATTATTAATATTTTTTAATATATAGTTTGGTGTCTAATTTTCTCATACATATTGTAAAAAGAATTATCAGTATAGATATTTTTATAAATTTTCACATTTTTAAAATACAAGGTTTACATTAAAAAACTTTTAATATTTTTCAAATACAGGTTAAATATTATTTACAAACAAATTCGAACGTTTTTTAATGATAAAAACATTTTATTCTGGCTTATGCATATTTGTTTTACATTGCACAATGTTTTCTTTGAAACTCTCCTGAAAACCTTTTTTAACTTGCGAACATTTTTAATGTAATATACATTTCTTTAATTGTACAAACATTTTTTTCTACAATGTATATTTTTGTAAACATAACAAAAAATTATGTATAGACATTCTACATTTTTCAATTGTAAGATTAAATTTTTTGAAATATTTATGTAATATCTATTTTGTATTATACATATTTAGGGTTTTTCTGAATACAAAAAATAAAAAATTAAAGCAAAAAAGTAAAAAAATGTGAATAAAAGAGGAAGAAGAAACTATAAACAAAAAAAGTAACGTGACGTCAGCTGGCGAGCCGCAGTTACTAGGCTGGCCGAATATGCGCTGCCCTGCAAGCGCGAAATCATTAATTAAGGAGTACTCATTACAAAGATCACTCTCACCTTCCCAGGTTGCGACGAGTGACGCGTTGTATGTGCGCCACTTGTCGTAACCTGTGAGTTTTTCCTTTTTTCATAGATCCGTTTATTCAAAATATTTTTTCTCTTAAATCGTGCATCCAAATCTCGAACCGTTTTCACTGTTGGATTCCTCGTGTCGAGATCTTCAAAAGTAGATCCCATGTAGATAAGTTTTGACGAACATTTTTTCACGCAAAGACCAGACGAAAAAACCAAACTGGGAGCACGGGTTTTTCCCCCTTCCGAAAGAGGCACATCCATGCCTCTCGCGAAATCACAACCGTGCCTCTCGTGTAAACAAAACAGTGCCTCTCGCGAAAGCAAAACCGTGTCTCTCGCGGAAGGAAAAAACCCCAGAAAAAACGTTTTCTTTTCGTTTCCAAGAGGCACGGCTGTGACTCTCACAAAAGCACAATCGTGCCTCTCGGGGAAGCAAAACATGTTGGGGAACACAGTAATTTCAAAAAAATTCCTACGCACACGCAAGATCATGGTGATGCATAGCAACGAGAAGGGAGAGTATGATCTACGTACCCTTGTAGATCGCAACGGAAGCGTTGACACAACATAGAGGAAGTAGTCGTACGTCTTTCCGATCCGACCGATCCAAGCACCGTTACTCCGGCACCTCCGAGTTCTTAGCACACGTACAGCTCGATGACGCTCCCCGGGCTCCGATCCAGCAAAGCTTCGGGGATGAGTTCCGTCAGCACAACGGCGTGGTGACGATGATGATGTTCTACCGACGCAGGGCTTCGCCTAAGCACTACAACGATATGACCGAGGTGGAATATGGTGGCAGGGGGCACCGCACACGGCTAAGGAACGATCACGAGGATCAACTTGTGTGTCCTAGGGTGCCCCCCTGCCTCCGTATATAAAGGAGCCAAGGGGAGGGGTGCGGCCGGCCAGGAGGAGGGCGCAAGAGGAGTCCTACTCCTACCGGGAGTAGGACTCCTCTCCCGTTTCCTTGTCCAATTAGGAGAGAGGGGGAGAGAAGGAAAGGGGGGGCGCCGCCCCTCCCTCCTTGTCCAATTCGGACTAGGGGGAGAGGGGGCGCGCGGCCTGCCCTGGCAGCCCCTTCCTCTTCTCCACTTTAGGCCCATAAGGCCCATTAACCCCCCGGTGCTCCGGTTTTATCCGAAATTCATCCGGAACACTTCCGGTGTCCGAATATAGTCATCCAATATATCAATCTTTATGTCTCGACCATTTCGAGACTCCTCGTCATGTCCGTGATCACATCCGGGACTCCGAACTAACTTCGGTACATCAACATGCATAAAACTCATAATATCTGTCATCGTAACTTTAAGCGTGCGGACCCTACGGTTCGAGAACAATGTAGACATGACCGAGACACGTCTCCGGTCAATAACCAATAGCGGGACCTGGATGCCCATATTGGCTCCTACATATTCTACGAAGATCTTTATCGGTCAGACCGCATAACAACATACGTTGTTCCCTTTGTCATCCGTATGTTAGTTGCCCGAGATTCGATCGTCGGTATCCAATACCTAGTTCAATCTCGTTACCGGCAAGTCTCTTTACTCGTTCTGTAATACATCATCTCACAACTAACTTATTAGTTGCAATGCTTGCAAGGCTTAGGTGATGTGCATTACCGAGAGGGCCCAGAGATACCTCTCCGACAATCGGAGTGACAAATCCTAATCTCGAAATACGCCAACCCAACATCCACCTTTGGAGCCACCTGTAATGCTCCTTTATAATCGCCCAGTTACGTTGTGACGTTTGGTAGCACCCAAAGTGTTCCTCCGGTAAACGGGAGTTGCATAATCTCATAGTCATAGGAACATGTATAAGTCATGAAGGAAGCAATAGCAACATACTAAACGGTCGGGTGCTAAGCTAATGGAATGGGTCATGTCAATCAGATCATTCAACTAATGATGTGATCCCGTTAATCAAATAACAACTCTTTGTTCATGGTTAGGAAACATAACCATCTTTGATTAACGAGCTAGTCAAGTAGAGGCATACTAGTGACGCTCTGATTGTCTATGTATTCACACATGTATTATGTTTCCGGTTAATACAATTCTAGCATGAATAATAAACATTTATCATGATATAAGGAAATAAATAATAACTTTATTATTGCCTCTAGGGCATATTTCCTCAGTCTCCCACTTGCACTAGAGTCAATAATCTAGATTACACAGTGAAATGAATAATAACATCATTTGCATGTTAATCTAAATACCTTTGGTATGCTTTTGGACAGGACATGTCTGAGGAAGACATATATTCGTGTGGGTACAAGGATATCGGCAAGAGGGACATGGGCGAATATGGTTCATCGCCCAAAAGGAAGAAACTTGCAGATAACAATTCGAAGAAAGCATTGGATTTCGGCAGCAGTGACGAGCCTCTTCAGTAGGCTTTTGTTTTTTCTACAATTTCAAGCTTTGGAGCTGAATTATTGTCCGAAGTAGTGTTTATATTATTTTCCATCCAACAATCACTTCATTCAAGTGACAATTGTGAGACTATGTTTACAATAATAGGCTTTCAACTTTGAGTTGTTGCTCAATTTTTAGATGCCACATACTAAATTGTGGCTTTTACTTTTTTTTATTGCATATGCTGCACTAGTCCAAACCAGTGTTATTTCACACAACAGTTTGGTTATTTCTGATGCTTTAGCTTATTGAGAACCAAAGAATCTGTGATACGGCTATTTTGTGTAAAGGAAAGATATTTTCATGGTCTGCACATTTATATGACAGAATTAAGAGATGCTTTTGTATGGCAGTGTTAATAATTACTCCCTCCGTAAACTAATATAAGAGCGTTTAGATTACTATTTTAGTGATCTAAACACTCTTATATTAGTTTACAGAGGGAGTAGATATCAAGTGTCATATTGTCTGGAGAACTTGCATTAAGACTTTAAGATGTAGTAACAACGCGTTTGGTTCGCGGAAAAGCCGCGGCTTCTGACTCCAATGCATTCCAAAACCGTAAGGTTGTATTTGTTTCGCTCGCAATGTCTTTCATAGCAATGGTTTCCGATACAGGACTTAACGAAACTGAAGACGCCCAGATCGGAGCTGATTGGAAAACGGGAACACATCTGCGCCAACCAAACGAAGCGCGGTTTCGAGTTAAATTAGTGTCTAGGCTACAATTGTCTTGCAGAAGTTGTACTAAAGTAGTTAGGATGATTATCAAATTAGGATATGTATTGTAAAAACTCCAGAAAATTTGATAGGATCATATATAAATTTCTGTTCACCACTGTCACATGCACAGGCTGACTCAAACATTGTGTACATACATATGATATAATATACTCCCTCTGTCCCATAATGTAAGACGTTTTTTGACTCTACTGTAGTGTCAAAAAACGTCTTACATTATGGGACGGACGGAGTATTTTATAAGGATAGCTTTGTTCTACAACTCTTGTATCTCACTTTTTTATGTCCAAACATAAATCAACCGCTTTACCAGAAGAGATGCATTACAACACAGAACTTTCAAACTCCAATATATCCTAGCTTACGCAATAGCTTGAGCGCCATCCAGCTCCAATCATCATCTGAAGATACCTTGGGCTGCAGAACAAGGCAAAAGTGGATGCAACTTTAACACTAGCTTGTACAACAATTTTTTTCTCTACAGATGAGCTTGCAGCTGAACATGCAGACAAGAATACCTGAAAAAAATAGGAACATCAACTATTTTCAGGTGCATATCCAAGACAAAAGGTCAACAAAATTATCTAGTTGGATAAAGTTTAATTTATGCTAAAGGCCTTGTGAACGATACTACTTAAGATTTGCATGCTAGATCATGGCTAGAGTGTGGATTTGCAACAAGAAAATAAATCATGAACAAGATAATGACTAGTAATGCTTTCAGAAATTTCAGTTGGGCATCAAAAGTGGAGTTTCATTTTGAGACCAACAAAGTGAACCAGCAGAAAAACACAACAACTATAATCTACTCCAGGCGGCCACCTAAAATGGTTTTACAAGGTCCTTTTTGTAAAATGTACCGGCGACCACCTAATGATAACATCCTATCCATCAACTTTTCATCCAGTGGCTCAGAATCGCTCGGAGCATTCGTAGCACGAGTTCAACCGTAGCGCTGGATACGTTCTCGTACTAAACATGCTATAGTATATTGACGACCAGCAAAGAAAAAAGACTCATTCAGGTGCTTCAAAATTATCAACTGAAGAAGGAAAACAATCACAAAAATGCACTCTGTTGCTTACATGTGCAGGGCTACGAGGAGGTTGAGGCATCGCAGGGGACGGATCGGCAAGATCGTGGAAATGAAATACTTGCAGAAAGTAATACTTGAAAAATGGACCACAAGGGCAACAATTTCCTACCACGAAACCCCTTGCAGAGATAGCTACAGCTAACAGTTTGCTGCCATCATTTCCTACAGAGCACCAAATATAATTAGTGCACTATATTAATGAGTAAAGTAGATGCAAAAATAAAAAATGGACATATTTGACACCTCTTGCAGTTTAGTGCAATTACGCCGATCATGACCTGTCACCCCACAGTAGCCACATTTCCTCTTTGATCTTTGCTTCTTCATCTTTGCCTGCAACCTTTTCTTCGGTGCACCTCGGCCTTGCACATGCACTGGGTCCAGAACCTTTTCCAAATCTCCACAATCAATTTCCGTCGTCTGTGGCAGCACCGGACCAAACCTAATGCATTCCTCCTGACCACGGCTTGATTCGTTGCTGCCATCTTGTCCATTCCGAACCATCTTCAGACGCTGATACTCCTCACTGGATTGACATGCCCAGAAACATGCCGCGTGACTCAAATTCCGCAACTCAGAGTACCTCACAAGGCTTTCCGAATAGTCATACATCTCGCTCTTTCTGGTCGGAGGGAATGCAGACTTTGCACTCATCGTCCACCTCATGGGAACACAACACCTAGGCAGCAGTTCCACTTGACGTATTCCCAAGATGTAGAATATGTGAGAGCATGGTGTTCCCAAGCACTCCAGCTTACGACAAGAGCAACTGATCCTGTACAAAGAACCTTCCTTCAGCTCACAGCACACTTTGAACTTCTTCTCTCTTCTATCGATCTTAGCCACAACATATGTAGTCAACTCCCATGCATCTAGTATCTCGCTGATAACACATTTGCTGACGGCATTTATGCTCCATCTGACCAACTCAAACATACAAGGAGTGAAAACTCGGGCAACATGTTTCTCAAGACTTGAAGCATCCGCGTCTGTAAATGGAACGGACTGCAAGGCCACGATGTCTAGGATCGCCTCATTCAAGCGTCGTCCCGAAAGGCAACGCTCATAGTGCTCTAGCATATCAAACAATGTCATCTTACCCTCAAGATGTGTATGTAGCACGGAGTTTAGGCTCTCACTCCCCTGATTGCTGCTCAATCCTAAGAAACAGTGCCCCACCATGTATGGAGCACACCAAAACTTCCTCACTTGTCACTTCATTCCTTTGTAAGAACTCTATCCATTTTCTCTCATGCTCTTCAATACAAGACGAGTCATATATGAAAGATCTAAATTCTTCCCTAACCTCGTCATCATGCAGATGGCGTACGATGTTCTGTTGAATGTGCCATACACACAGCCTGTGGTATGAGTCAGGCCACACCACCCTGATCGCTCTCTGCATTGCAAGGTCCCCGTCAGTGATTACAGATATCGGATGCTTCTGCGCCATGGCTTCAGAAAATGTCCACAACATCCACTCGTACGCCTCGTTAGTTTCATGAGAAATGATCCCGCATCCAAAGATAACTGTGTTGCGATGGTGATTCAACCCGACAAACGGCAAATTGTACTTATTGGTCCTGTATGTGCTATCAAAAACCACAACATCGCTGAAAGCCTCATAGTCAAGGCGAGATTGAGTATTGTACCAGACCAATCCCTTCAGATGCCCATCTTTATCAACCAAGTATTTGAAGAAATAATCTGGGTCTCTCTCTTGCTGCGCCATCATGTGACGGATCACCGTCTGAGCATCACCAGCAGCGACTGTTTCCTGCTTGTAGCGATGGCAGAAGTTATAGATGTCCCTCGTCGTGCATCCAACCTGGTCATATCCATCGTAATGCATGCACAACACATCCATGATTTTGTGTTTCTGGATTCCAACACTTTCCATCTCTATAATGTTCGCTTTCTGCTCGTCGCTGATTCTTCTGTGGGAACGCAAAAAGCAAGCAAGGTCTCGTGGGGCCAGAGGATGGTTGTGTTCATCGATGAAATCCTTCACAAACCACCACCCTGTTTTGGTGACTCTTGCAATGACAAATTTCGCTTTACACCCCACACAAGTGATATTCCGTGGCTTTCTCTTCCTATCTTCTCTCTTCCTCTTCATGTGCTTCTCTTCACGGCAACCTTCACGACTACAGACAAATTTCCTCAGAATTATCTTCTCGTTCGCTTCATCCCACTCAACATAGCCTTTTCTCACACTAAAGCCTTTCTCAAGAGCATACTTGTTATAGAACTCAAAACCTTCATCCCCGCTATGAAACATCCTGCTGACAATGTTTACGTACTCATCCAAACACTCAGCACTTACATCGGCCATCTATTCCTGCATATCACATACAAATTAACAACTAGTCTCAATCATGCACCGGAAGTAAAAGAATTTCCATGCTCACATATTCCCCTCAAGGTAAGAGCTTCAGAGTTTCAGAAGTTCATCAAGGCTTATTTTGTTCAGCATATCTTCGGAAGTGAATTAATACTATGGTGTACAATGAAGCTAATTATTCTAGTCAACTGGCCACATAATCTTTTTACCATCAGAATCAATGATAAGAGATATTCAGTGGGTTGGAACATGTTTACAATAAAGTACCTTTAAAACAAGCTCAAAGTATCCAATATCAAAATCCAGTTTAGTCAGAGTAAAAGGCTTGACTACTTCCTCACCAGTACCATCCTTCCCTCTGCAACCGGTTAACAAAATACAGAAAACGGAATCAGAATATTCGACTCGCTCCATGTACCAAAAAGAATGACCATAACTCAACATCATAACTGTACACCAGGATATGAGCAGTACAAATGGTCAAACCTGCATCTTATATATTGGCCAATTGCAAGGCCCAACACAGAAGTATGTCTAGGGAAACAAATTTGAACTTGGCCACATTATGACTGATATGTCTCTTCTGCACAAGATCATAGCACATCCATTCATTTTTATATTATACACAAACTTCAAAAGTAGTAACCTTGAATGCGGCAAGTAATTTTGTATCCGCCAACTGATTAATTAAGCTGGCATGCTCGCTAGCTCACCTAATTTAGGCTGCTTTTTTCATGGTGGGGCTAGTTAGTACTGATTCTTTAGACTATATATCTCTTGCGATTTTTCACAACAAACTGATTGTGTGTTTTGTACTCTTCATGTACTATTGGTTAATTAAGGTAGGTCATTTGGATCCTATGATGTCATATGAAGTTTGACAGCAAACTGAATAACACTGCAACTGTTATGTGATCACTTCAGTTTGTTTTCTTCTGCCTCTAAACTCTCTAGCTAGCTACTTATTGACATTTTTGCCATGGACAGGAGTTGATGTTGAGGCCATGGTGGATCAGAATGTTTGGAATGTTGATCGTCTTAGAGACCAGAAGCGTTTAGCACCTGGTAAGGATCCTCTGGATCTCTTCCTTTTTCGTATATGTATGTATATATGCCTCACAATATTCTCACATACCTCTGTTTCACAAAACAGGCTCTACTCCTAGCACCGAGGATATTCGAGAGGTGAACGCGGCTGTGAAAGGCTTGCGGAAGGAGTAACTTGTGTTGTGGGCGGTTGCAATAATCCATATACTACTACCAAGTCCGCTGTGACCTTGTCAAGCTACCGTCTCGCTAGCTACCTGAGAACTGCAGTTTTATCAGAACAGACGCATGTACATTTATGCAGATGTCAACAAGATAGATAGAACAACACGAAATACCACTGCTCTCGAGTCTCCAGAATTCTTGCAAGACCTGTGGATAGTGCTTGACCCCATCCCTCTTACCATTTGTTGCCGCTGGACGCAATTTAGACAAACAAATCAAAACATCTATACCAAACTGTCCCAAGGTTGTTGGCTTTTAATCAGAAAATTCCTCTGACAGCCGGCGGACTGTCTGACTAGCAACGCACGGGGCGGGGGCGGGGGGAGGGGAGGGAAAGGCACCTGTCCACAAAGTGCTCGCTGGCGTTGCTGGGCGTCGTCGGCTGCTTCACGGAGGGAGGCGCTGCAGTCGGCGGTGGGGTAGGGGAGACTTCGTCGGGCTCGGCGCGCCGCAGCGGACGGACAACAGTTCCTGGCGTTGGGCAAGGGCGGCGGAACGCTGATGCTTGATTGGATTGGGGCCGCCGCCGGATCTCTTGATCGGAACGGCGGAAAGGGCGGCGGTGGCGGCTATGCGAGCAGAAACGTGCGGGGGCGCGGGAGGTGGTGGTGGGGGGCGGACGAGCTAATTTTCTTTGACCATTCTACCCTTTTGACCAAAAATTAAATTTTTAACTGATTTTTCAGATCCAACGGTCAAGAAAAATCAGTGGTGGAGTTACTCGAAAGTACAACTTGTAACCCGCCAATCACCCTAAAAGAGCTCGTTAATACAAATGTTAGGAGATATATTTATTCAATTCTTGGCAAATAAATTGTTTTGATTTTAATAAGTGTACATATTCTAAATATAGTAAACCTGGCCAGGTTTAGTTTACCAGGTTTTTTTGACTTTTTCTTATCAGTCAAAATCTGACCAATAGGAATATGCCACGTGCTTTATTGGGGGACCTGGCGTGGTACACATCCATGTGCAGTTAGCAATTGTGGGTGAGATTTCTGTTTCAGTTTGCTATTGGCTGCATGTGCGCACACGATCGCCCGTTCCCATTGGTTTGCATGCACGATCCATAGCCAATTTCTCAACGTCTTCCTTGACGTTCTCTGACTGGATGTGCATGCTCACGTGACCAAATCTGGTGGGATTGATTGATCATTGATGCATGTTTGGGATGGACACGTGATGTGCCCACGTGGTTGCATGCGGTTTTGCATGTGATGATAATAGTCGGTGCGGCTTAATTCGTTGGCACTCGAGATTTCTCGGCGCCGCTATAGTGGTTCCCTCTGGAAGGATCAGGTAAAATACCCCACCGCTTTATGGTCCTATAAAGCTCAACTTCCTCCGCTGCAGCTTTCATTCATGGTGTTGCATTTTCTTTCCCGATTCTAGGCCTCTTCGTCCGGTTCAATTGACGTCACATTCCGTTATCAACGACCACCCCACCACGGAGGAGCCTCCTCTCACCTGCCCCTCCTTCCTCCCGGCGGTGCCCTCCTCCTCTTGTAGGCGCAGCGTCGACAACCATGGAGCTCATTTGCCCTGCCATGGCGACTACGTCTAATGAACCAGTTCCAATACAGCAATCACGCGCGGAGCTGCATGTACCGGAGGAGTGCGGCGGCGACTGAGAGCTCGTCAGCGAATACTGAGAAGGGCACGAGAAAGTGGCCCTCCGGCCATACGGCCGTGCCCCTGGCTTGCGAGTCGGCAGTCGCTGGAGTCGAAGAACTTAACCAGCGGCGGCGAGTCAAGCATGTGATCCCGCACACCAGCCGCATCCAACTTGAGGGGGGCAGCGATGGTGAGAGTGTCGCTATGCCTGGTTCGGCTACTGCGTATGCCAAGGTGGAGGCTCTGATTGCCACTGGAACTCACCGGCATCAGTGGTCGCGGCCTCCTGCATCGTCTTCACCATGGTTGGGATCCCCAGCGATGCTGGCCTGGCGGTGGACCGCCCACAAGGTCCACGGAGGGAGGTACGTGCTGATCATGACGTGCGTCCGGCCGGATGCTGTTGGCGCCGGACACCACCGGCACTAATGGTCTCCCGAAGCGTGCAGCGCATGAACGCCGCCTCGCGTCAGTCACCATGTTGCCCGTTCGTCATCCCTTTTGTCTCGGTTGTCAGCCCTTGCCGCCTCAGCTCAGGCTTGCAGCGCCGCACGGCCAAGTTGATGTGTGCCGCATTGTGTCGTCTTGCTATCGCAGCGCCCAGTCGCCTATAACCAATGTGTGAAGCCGCGACCATGCCTGGGCGCCTGGCCGTCCCAAGCCTGGACGCCTCCAACGCGCGAAGCCGCGTGTCACACCCTAGCTAGTCATGCATTAGAGTGTTGCATCATGTTTACTCTTTCATCAGAAACTTAAAATGGGGATCTGTGAAACCCTCAGAATCATTTTGAAAATGACCTAAATAAAAATTTCTTCAAAAGGGTCCAAGAAAATGCTCATGTTGATCTCTGAAAATATTGGACAGAGATAAAAATCAAACCAATATTTTTAGTGGCTCATGGACATTTATTTTGGGCATTTGGAATTAATGCATAAATATTTGCTTTGGAAATATATTTCTATATATATTAATATATGTCCAAATATTATGCCAATTATAAAGGAGCTCTGGAATAATATATCTAGCCCCTGAAAAATTTGGCATAAGTTAAATAAATGATTTAATATATTATTTAAATCAAAACAAATGTCAGAAATTTGAAAAACAGAAAAAAATAAAAGGGAGAAGCTTACCTGGGCTCCTCCACTGTGCAGTCCATCCAGCTGGCCGGCCCAGCCAGCAGGTGGCCCAGCCCGTCTCCCTCCTCTGTCGTCTTCGTCCCGACAGAGGGAGGGGAGTGTGGCCGGCGCGCGCGCGCCACCGCGCCACGCCACCTCTCTCCCTGCCTGCCTGCCCTCCCCTCCTTGCCTCGATGCCCTGGACGACGCCACGCCTCCCCCCCTGCTCTCTCTCACTCGCCCTCGGCTCTCCCCTCCTCTCCCTCGCTCTCTCTCTCTCACACGGCCGAACACCACCGTCGCCGCCGTTCGCCATAGCAGCCGACTCCGGCCACCCCTCGCTCCCCCGACTAGCTCAGGAGCTCCGCCTCGACCTCCTCTTCCTCCCCACCGCTCCACGGGTCTCCGGAAGCCCTGCATCGCCGCCACGTCGCCGTTCCCCTCTTCGGGCTCCGACCACCGTCGTCGTCGATTCGCCGTCTCCAGCGCGTCCCCGAGACCGCTTCGACGCCCACTGCAACCGCGGTGAGCTACGCCACCGTTTCCCCCTTTTCTCCCCCTCGTTCCCTCACCGTAGCCTCCTCCCCACCACGGCCGAACCTTCGCCTTCGCCGAGCTCGCCGTCGACGCAGCTCCGGTGACCATTTGGTCACCCCGGCGAGTCCAACGAGTTCGTAAGGCTCCATAGAGCATCCCTAGCGCCTCGCTTCGCTCGCCTTCGAGCTCCAACCCCGTTTCCGTGCACGACCGAACTCCGGCGGCCGCAGCCGAGCTCGCCGCCGTCGACTCCGGCCACCTCAGGCCCGGCCACCACCACCGTTCGACGCGCGGGAGAAAGGGCTCTCCAACGAGCCCAAGCACAGCCTCGCCCGTGCCCTGTAGCGCGATCCCGCATCACGCCGCCGTCTCGGACCTCGCCGGCGTCATGTCGCCGGTGGGGTTTGACTTGTCCGACCTGGGGTTTGACCCCCCCAGGGTCACTGACGCGTGGGCCCCGTCGGCCAGGTGGACATCATTAGCGCTAACCACTGTTAGTTAACCCCCTGACACTGACCAGTGGGCCCCAGCGCCACTAATTAGTAATTAGGATTAAACTAACTCTGTTTAACCCCCCTGTCACTGACGTGTGGGCCCCACACGTCAGGTTTGACCTCAGCCAGCCGCAGTTGACCACTGACGTCATGCTGACGTCATGCTGGCGCAATAATTATATTTCTGGATTTAAATTAAATCAGGAAATTCCAGAATATTATTTAAACTTCAAAAATTCATAACTTTTATTCTGTAACTCCAAATTGGACAAATTATATATGAAAAATGATCAGAAAAATCCAATCTTTCCATCTGTACTGGTTTCATGCATGTTTAAACAAGCTAACCTGCTGATTATCACAGAACAAGATAAAACACCTTAAATGGCAACTTATGAGTTTGAACTTTGAATCAATGGTTCAAATTAGTTCAAACCCATCTGTTCCTAGTTGCATTAGCCCAATACACTCATTTTGCCATGTCTCATGCATGCATCATATTGTTGCATACTGTTTGGTAATGTTGTGTATCGATGTCCTTTGCGACAGGTTCTGCCTCCGAGGAGTACCGTGATTACCCTAACGAAGAACCGTATCCGTGCATCGAACCATCAGGCAAGCAACCAACCATTTGATCATATCGATACAATCCCATGTTCTCGCTCCTGCACTCTTGTACTGCATTAAGACAACGCGTTTCAAACTGCTGTGTGCTACGGTAGTTGAACCCATTTCCTCTGCATGACCTGTCATTGCCACAGTAACTAGATAAAACCCACTAGCATGTGTAGGAGTTGTTTGAGCCATATGTATGTGTTGTTCCTACCTTGCTATGCCTGCTATGCTTAGAGTCGTGTCAGGCCTGGTTCATCTGGGTGATGGGCTAGAGTGAAATGTTTATGTCGGTAATGAGAGTGGTGTGGTGAACACGATTTGGTAAAAGGTATCGATGAGAGGCCATGTAGGAGTACATGGTGGGTTGTTTCATTGAAGCCGACCTTAAGCACTGAGATCTGTATGTGTGATTTAAGAATCAGCTACTACCATGCATTGGGCCCGAAACCAATGGACCCTCTCGGCTTCTTATTCACCCTAGTTCTCCGTCCAGGAGTTGCAAGTAGTTTCTGGTGTTTGTAGCCTACTGGAGGCCGTGGACAGCGCTGACCGTAGGGGTGGGCTGTGATGCGGTAGGTACGTGGCACGGTGTACCGAATACCCGTTAGGTATCTCGGGAACCCTGTTCACATCGTTCGGGGCCGTATGGGAAACCTCGGCCGGACTCCCTGCGGATGGAACCTGGATAGGCGATAAACCTGGACTGGAGGCTTAGGTGATTAGGTAGGTCGTGGCCGACACCCACGTTGGGCTTCCGCTTGAAGGTTGCCGAGTACATGTCGTGTAAACGACGGTAAGTGGTGAGAGCGTGTATGAAGGAGTACACCCCTGCAGGGTTAACATGATCTATTCGAATAGCCGCGTCCGCGGTAAAGGACTACTTGGTTGCCTATACAGTTCATAGACAAGTAAATGGAAACTGTTAAAAGCCTCAAGATAAGTGTGAGTGCCGAGGATGGCTCTTCCGTAGGAAGACGGAGGTGGATCCTCGGTAGTGTATTGAAGTGGTGAGTAGTGGACTCGTGTGCGAAAAACCATTTCAAGTTGAAGTATCGTAGGATAGTCTAGCCAAGAGTCAAAGCTGGCTTGCTGCAATAACTCCACCAACCCTTCTTGATACTAAGCATGTATGTAGGATCTGATGTAAGTCTTGCTGAGTACCTTTGTACTCATGTTGCTATAATCTACATTTTTACAGAAGACGCTGCAACCCCTTCTGATGGGTTCTATGTAGACGTTGACATCAACGAGTAGGCTAAAGACCCAGGTGGTGACCCTGAGCTTGTGAAGGACCTTGTAGTATAGCTAGGCTTCCCAAGCCTCTTTTATTTTACTAGTTGTCTGTACTCAGACAAGTTACTTCCGCTGCTGGCTTGTATGACTGTATGACTTGTATGTTGGGTCGTGAGACCCGTACCTTCGTGTATGTTATGTATGGCTCCCTGAGCCTTAAATAAAGTACTTGTGTCGTAGATTCATGTTGTGATGCTTCGTTGTATTTGCACATATCGAGCATATTGTGTGTATGATTGAAATGCTTGGTATGTGTGGGATCTGACTATCTAGTTGTTTATCTTTAGTAGCCTCTCTTACCGGGAAATGTCTCCTAGTGTTACCGCTGAGCCATGGTAGCTTGCTACTGCTCTGGAACACTTAGGCTGGCCGGCATGTGTCCTTCTTCGTTCATGTGTCTGTCCCTTTGGGGAAATGTCACGCTTTGAGTACCGGAGTCCTGTTAGCCCGCTACAGCCCGGTTTACCGGAGTCCTGCTAGCCCAGTGCTACAGCCCGGACCCACTTGCTGATGACCGACACGTTCGAAGCTGGGTCATGGATGCCTGTCCCTGTAAGTCTGTGCCACTTTGGGTTTACGACTAGTCATGTCAGCCCGGGCTCTTTATCATATGGATGCTAGCGACACTATCATATACGTGAGCCAAAAGGCGCAAACGGTCCCGGGCAAAGGTAAGGCGACACCCGTGGGGATACCGTGCGTGAGGCCGCAAAGTGATATGAGGTGTTACCGGCTAGATCGATGTGACATCGAGTCGGGGTCCTGACAGCGTTGGCATCAGAGCCGGACTGCCTGTAGGTTCTCCAAGCCAAACTGGTCGATGTTGAGTCTAGAAATTCTTTAGTTATATGTAGGGGAATTGTTTGTGGGTTGGAACGTAAGGCTCTTTTTACTTCTTTATCTTATGACATTCTGATTTGAGTCAGTCCATTCTTCCACCGGGGGTTAAGGAATTAGGATCTATACTCTCTATCAGAATCACGTGTTACTAATCAGTAGTACCTTATAAGTTTGATGGATACAAGCCTAGTTCAGTTCTACTACCACATTATGTTGTTAGAATGGATTCAGAACTTGATACGATGATGTTGAGTGTGTACGAAATCCTTTGTCAAATGTCTCAAATCCTTCTTGAGCATTTACAGCTGTTATGCTGCCGAAATTTTGCTAGAAATTCTAATGCCTTTGCATTATGGTTGTGCTTTCAGATGGCCACTCGCGACCTCAATCAAGTGGTTCGCCTGACTCGATGCCTAGATGTACCCGGCCATACCGCCAAGTTGGTCAGGGTAATGACTGAGGCTGGATACCGTTGGTATCCTGAGTACACGGTCGAGGAGCAATTTCGGGACTTCAATCAAAGCCAGTATCTCTGCACTGTCAGGATATTTCCATCTTATCCTGGATCCACCGAGCCCCTTCACTGCTCCTATGGACTCGGGGTTACTATTGAGATGGCTGTGCAGGACGCCGCCTACTCTATGATGACCATTATGCGAGTCAGATCTGGGCTATTTCGGGACTCTGATTTCCGGTATATGCCAGGATCACTTCCGGGAGCACAAGGGTATCTCCAGGCTATCTATGCTGACCCCACCCAGGAGGATTCACGGACTCGCACCACTGCTGAGATGCTCGAGGATAAGGACCGTGAAAATCGGGCCTTGAGGTTAGAGCTCTTCAATACCCGTGTTGACCACTGGGCTACTTTGACTCGGTTTGCACCGGCGGTGCAAGCTGGATATTCAGATATGCGCGATCTCTATCCTGTGAGATCTGCTCTGCCAGACGTGATGGGTTGGCGTGATGTAGGAGGCATCACCCCACCTCGCGGTCCCCGCAGGCCACCGTCTGTTGGTCCAAGGCCTCATCCTAGCCCCTATGGTCCACAAGCTCCGCGAGATCGTCTGTTTCCGGATGATCATGTTGAGCTTCCAGGCTATGGAGGTGACTTCTACGAGGACTACTACGGATCGGTCTGAGTTAGTGGTAGTATCACTAGTTCGCACTAGCTGTGTCGTCTATCGTCCCGCGTGACTCGTGGGATATGACCTAGTTTGTACTCTTTCCGGAGGTGTAGAAAAATAATGTATAGGAGCTTGGAATGCCTCCGATGAGATGTAATCCTTTTCTCACCGTAATAGTACTTTGTTTGGTCTTGTACTAAACCCTGTATGGTGTGTATGACGATGGAATAAAAGAAGCAGTTTCTGTATCTACCATGTCATACGGATGATCATCTTGCATTCCGAGTTATTCCTTACATTTTGTATCCTATGTTGGAATTTTATCATCCTGACTAAATCATTGTCTTGTTTACCTAGGATGGTCAACACGCGCGCTAACCCTGCTTCTCAAGAGCAGGCCGAAGGCAGTGAAGCCAGGGATGCAAATCTGCCTCATCCCCCTTCACTAGCCGAGGTTATGATGGAAGCTGAGAGAAACAAGCGGGAGACCAACCGTTTGTTGGAGCGTATTGAACAGAATACAGCACACCATCAGAGGACCAACGTGGTGTCACTCAGTGATTTTATCAAATTGCATCCACCCACGTTCCACCACTCCGTCGAGCCTCTTGACGCTGATGACTGGCTTCGCAGTATCGCTCACAAACTGCGTTCCGCGCTGGTAGCGGAGGCTGACAAGGTCACCTTTGCTGCATATCATCTTGAAGGCCCCGCCAGTCTATGGTGGGAGAATTATGGAGCTATGCGCCCAGCGGGCCATGTCACTACTTGGGATGAGTTCAGTGAGGCTTTCCGTGAACATCACATTCCGGAGGGTCTCATGGACCGTAAACGTGAAGAATTTTGCAGTTTCACCCAAGGCCGACTTTCTGTGGATGTTTACAGCAGGGAGTTTGGTAATCTCGCACGATATGCAACTGAGGAAGTTTCTACTGACGCCAAGAAGCAAGCAAGGTTCCGTAAGGGCCTTAGTCCTGAGCTTCGCCGTGACCTCCGTCTGCATGAGTGCACATCTTTTCAGAAACTTGTCAACAAAGCCATCAGTGCTGAAACTGGTCAGGCTGACTATGACGCAACACGCAAGCATGGCCGTGATATGGGTTCCTCATCCGGTGCTGGTCCTCAGAAGCGCCGCGTGTGGGTACCCAACACCGCCCTGCCACCCAGGTTCACACCGAGGCCATCTTTCCAAGCGCCTCGCCCTGTTCAACAGTCTGCTCCGGCCAAGCCCTATGGGGGTCCAACCAACAATGCTCCTCCACGTACCAGTTCCGTGACTTGCTTCAAATGTGGGGAATCTGGCCACTATATGCGTGAGTGTCCCCAGACCAATCCCAACCAGTCTGCTAAAGCTGTTGGCCGTGGCAAGCCGATAGGGAAAGTGTTCCACGCCAAGCCGGTCACCGCTTCACGTGGCCATGTCAACTGTATCTCTGCCGAAGAAGCTCAGGAGGATCCCAACGTCGTTCTCGGTACGCTTCTCGTTAATTGCCACCCGGCATCTGTTCTTTTCGATACAGGAGCCTCTCATTCTTTTATATCTGAAAACTATGCTCGCTTGCATAACGTCGCATTCGGTGATATGCCAACCTCTATGGTAATTCAAACTCCGGGATCCAAATGGCAAACTTCTAGAGTAAGCCATGGAAATGAAATCCAAGTCGACAGACTTGTTTTCCTCGCGTCTTTGATAGCCCTTAAATCTTCAGATATTAATATCATTTTGGGTATGGACTGGATGTCAGCTCATCAAGCCAAAATTGATTGCTTCTCTAGGACTGTTCAACTCACCCATCCTTCGGGGAAGATAGTCAATGTCTTGACCCGAATAGCCCAGCGACAATTATATTCTCTTAACGCCAGCCCTTTGCCAGACCTTGAGGACGTGCCGGTAGTCCGTGACTTCCCGGATGTCTTCCCAGAGGAATTGCCAGGTGTTCCACCTGACAGGGATGTTGAGTTTGTAATAGACCTCATTCCAGGAACCGTTCCGATTGCTAGAAGACCTTATAAGATGGCACCCCTAGAACTAGCCGAGCTTAAGAAGCAACTCGATGAGTCCTTGAAAAAGGGTTTCATCCGACCTAGCTCGTCTCCGTGGGCTTGCCCCGTCCTCTTCGTCAAGAAGAAGGATGGTACGGACCGGATGGTTGTAGATTACCGACCTGTCAATTTGGTCACAATCAAGAACAAATATCCACTTCCCAGGATCAACGACCTGTATGATCAGCTCGCTGGATCCTCAGTCTTCTCCAAGATGGATTTGAGGTTGGGCTACCATCAAATCAAAATCAGAAACGGGGACATTCCTAAAACGGCCTTTGTTACTCGTTATGGCCAATACGAGTACACCGTCATGTCCTTCGGTTTAACCAACGCTCCAGCCACCTTTTCTCGGTTAATGAACTCAATCTTCATGGAGTATTTGGATAAATTTGTTGTAGTTTACCTCGATGATATACTCATCTACTCCAAGAACGAGGAAGAACATGCCGAACATCTAAGGCTAGTGTTGAAGAAACTTCGAGAGCATCGCCTTTATGCCAAATTTTCTAAATGTGAATTTTGGTTGTCAGAAGTGACCTATCTGGGTCATGTAATATCTGGTAAAGGTATTGCTGTTAACCCTGAGCGAGTTCAAGCCGTCCTTAATTGGACTCCACCTGAATTGGTCAAGCAAGTTCGGAGTTTTCTGGGCTTAGCGAGCTATTGTCGTCGCTTTGTCGAGAACTTCTCCAAGGTTGCCAAACCTCTAACCGAACTCCTCAAGAAAGATAAGAAGTTCGAATGGACTCCACAATGTGAGCACAGCTTTCAGGAACTGAAAAGACGCCTGACCTCTGCTCCCGTACTGGTACCGCCAGACTTCTCCAAGGATTTTGTTATCTACTGCGACGCCTCGCGACAAGGACTAGGTTGCATTCTCATGCAAGATCGACACGTAATTGCCTACGCTTCACGGCAATTGCACCCACATGAGGAGAATTATCCTACTCATGATCTAGAGCTTGCAGCTGTAGTCTATGCACTTAAGACCTGGCGACATTACCTCCTCGGTAATCATTGCGAAATATTCACTGATCACCAAAGTCTGAAGTACATTTTCACCCAACCGGATCTGACTCTCAGGCAAAGACGTTGGGTTGAATTGATCACAGACTTCGACTTAGGAATAACCTACACCCCAGGGAAAGCCAACGTCATGGCTGATGCGCTAAGTCGTAAATCTTATTGTAACAACCTGATGTTACAACAAATTCAACCGCTTCTCCATGAGGAATTTCGGAAGCTTAACCTTCACATTGTTCCTCAAGGTTTTCTTTCCACCTTGGTGGCAAAACCTACCCTTACGGATCAGATTATCAAGGCACAGAAGGTAGATCCGGGAATCTCCCGCATCAAGAGAAACATTCGGAAAGGAATTGCGAATTGCTTCTCCATTAATGATCAAGGGGTCGTATACTTCGGGAATCGACTAGTGGTTCCCAAAGTGCGAAACCTGAGGCGTTTGATCCTTAAGGAAGCTCATGAATCTCCTCTCACCATTCATCCCGGTAGCACTAAGATGTATCAGGACCTACGCCAGAGGTTCTGGTGGACTAGGATGAAGAGAGAAATTGCTCAGTATATTGCAAATTGCGACGTCTGTCGTCGTGTAAAAGCAGAGCACCAACGGCCTGCTGGCACCCTTCAACCCTTAGCTATTCCTGAATGGAAATGGGATAAAATTGGTATGGATTTCATTACCGGTTTTCCCAGGACCAAGAGAGGGAATAATGCTATTTTCGTCGTGGTCGATCGTCTTTCCAAAGTAGCCCATTTCCTACCTGTTCGAGAGTGTATAACCGCTAGCAGCTGGCAGACTTATACATCTCCCGAATAGTGTCCCTCCATGGTGTTCCTTTGGAAATTAACTCGGATCGAGGAAGTCTTTTCACCTCTCGATTTTGGGAAAGTTTCCAAAATGCTATGGGAACCCGTCTCTCCTTTAGCACCGCCTTCCACCCTCAGTCGAGTGGTCAAGTGGAACGCGTCAACCAGATTCTAGAAGACATGCTTCGAGCCTCTGTTATCTCATTCGGAATGGACTGGGAGAAGTGCCTTCCATTTGCCGAATTCGCTTACAACAACAGCTATCAATCTAGCTTGGGTAAAGCCCTTTTGAAGTTCTCTATGGACGACGGTGTCGAACACCCCTTAACTGGTCAGAGACCGGGGAAAGACAATTCTTTGGCCCGGATATGATTCAGGAAGCAGAAGAACAAGTTCGCATCGTTCGTGAAAAGTTGAAAACAGCCCAATCTCGTCAAAAGAGTCAATATGACCGAAAACATAAGGCTATGACTTTCGAGGTTGACGAGAAGGCATATCTTCGGGTCACCCCTCTGAAGGGAACCCATCGTTTCGGTATCAAAGGCAAATTGGCTCCTCGTTACATTGGACCGTTTCGCATTCTCGCCAAACGAGGGGAAGTTGCCTACCAATTGGAACTACCTTCGCATCTCTCCAGAGTCCACGATGTCTTCCACGTTTCTCAACTCAGGCGTTGCTTCTCGGATCCTATCCGTGGAAGTGGACCACGAAACGCTTGATCTCCAAGATAATCTTACATATCGAGAGTACCCCGTTCGTATCCTCGATCAGACCGAACGTACCACTCGACGTCAGAATATCAAGTTCTCAAAGTTCAATGGTCGCACCATTCTGAGGATGAAGCAACTTGGGAAAGGGAGGATCGTCTTCGACTCGAGTATCCCGCCTTCTTCCCGGAGGAACCCAAATCTTGGGACGACATTCTTTTGAGTGGGGGTGAGTTGTCACATCCTAGTTAGCCATTGCATTAGAGTGTTGCATCATGTCTACTTTTTCATCAGAAACTTGAAATGGGGATGACAGAACCCCCAGTCCCCTCTGAAACCAACTAGGGTTTACTAAAAAAACTTTCAATGAACCTGAAATGCCCTTCTAAAATGCCCATCATTTTTGTCTTGGTTCAAAACCTCTGCCAAAAGTGGTGCACATTTTCCTAGGCCATCTTAGGGTTTTTGAATTAAATCATAAATATTTGAATTTGGGCATTTAAAATTATATAAAATATTTAAATGCTCAAATATCTCCAAACTAAAATGTTTCATGTTGGAAATAATCCAACTATGGACCAGGAGTAATTTGGTGATTTTAGGAGTTGCCTAAGTATTTTATTTAATTCAACAAAGTTGCAGAATATTAAAAAAACAGAAACAGAAAAAAAGGGAAAACTTACCTGGCGCCACCACAGGCCCACCAGCCAGCCCACCTGGCCGGCCCAGCCCGGCCACCGCTCCAGCGAGCTGCTTGGCTTGCCAGGCAGGCAGCCAAGGTGCTCGGCGGCGGCACCGCAGCTCGCCACGCAGCTGCACGCCGCCCTGCTCCCCCTCGCCGCCCTGATGGCCTGGACGAGCTCCACGTCGCGCCCCGACCCTCCTGGACACCTCCATTCGCCCCCAGTTCCTCTCCCTCGCGCTCCCACGCCATGGCCGACGCCACCGTCGCCGCACCGCCGCCGTAGCCGTGCTCCCCGTCGTCTCCACGCCGCGCCACCGTGTCCAGAAGCTCCGCCGTCCTCTACTTCTTCGAGCTAGCCGAGCCCCGAGCGCTCGCGTGCCCCGAAGCCGCCGCACCAACCTCGCCCGAACCGCCATCGCCGGAGATCCCCTTCGCCGTCGCCGCCGCAGCAGCTCGTCCCCGACCACGCCGTCCTTTCCATCAAGACCGCAGTGAGCTGGGCTAACTTCCCCTTCCTCTCTTTCTCTCTCTCGTGCACCACAGCGAGCACACTAAGCTCACCCGCACGCGCCGTCGCGGACCTCTCGCCGACGTGCTCCGGCCACCTCCGGCCACCTGCCTTGTCCATCGCACTCACCAGCCGCGTTGGGGCTAACCATGCACTCCCCGACCTCACCGCACACTCTAGCCACGAGTTCGTCTTCACCGAACTCCGGCGCCGCCAAAGTCGCCGCCGGCGCCAACTCCGGCCACCCCGAGCCCAACCACCACCACCAATAGTCGCGGCCAACCTCAGCACGTAGATGCCTCCGCGTCCATTTGGTTGCCGAATGGCAAAAAGCACTTTCGCCGCCGCGTCGGGCTCGCCGGCGGCTAACGCCGGCGTGTTTGACTCTGACTTTGACCACGGGTGGGCCCCGGTTGACCCCCTGGGTCTATGACATGTGGGGCCCCCTCTGTTAATTAATCCAGTTAGTTTAAATCTAATTTAGTTAAACTAATTGAATACTGACATGCGGGACCCACTGGTCAGTTTGACCTGGACCAGCCCGTTGACCACTGACGTCATCATGACGTAGTGCTGACGCAGTAATTTAATTACTGGAATTATTTTTACACAGGAAATTCCAGAATATTATTTAAACTTCAAAAATTCATAACTTTTATTCTGTAACTCCAAATTGGACAAATTATATATGAAAAATGATCAGAAAAATCCAATCTTTTCATCTGTACTGGTTTCATGCATGTTTAAACAAGCTAACCTACTGATTATCACAGAACAAGATAAAACACCTTAAATGGCAACTTATGAGTTTGAACTTTGAATCAATGGTTCAAATTAGTTCAAACCCATCTGTTCCTAGTTGCATTAGCCCAATACACTCATTTTGCCATGTCTCATGCATGCATCATATTGTTGCATACTGTTTGGTAATGTTTGTGTATCGTGCTCTCTGCGGCAGGTTCTGCCCCCGAGGAGTACCGTGATACCCGACGAAGAGCAATACCAGTGCACCGACCCGTCAGGCAAGCAACCAACCATTTGATCATATCGATACAATCCCATGTTCTCGCTCCTGCTCTCTTTTACTGCATTAAGACAACGCGTTTCAAACTGCTGTGTGCTATGGTAGTTGAACCCATTTCCTCTGCATGACCTGTCATTGCCACAGTAACTAGATGAAACCCACTAGCATGTGTAGGAGTTGTTTGAGCCATATGTATGTGTTGTTCCTACCTTGCTATGCCTGCTATGCTTAGAGTCGTGTCAGGTTTGGTTCATCTGGGTGATGGGCTAGAGTGAAATGTTTATGTCGGTAATGAGAGTGGTGTGGTGAACACGATTTGGTAAAGGTATCGATGAGAGGCCATGTAGGAGTACATGGTGGGTTGTTTCATTGAAGCCGACCTTAAGCACTGAGATCTGTATGTGTGATTTAAGAATCAGCTACTACCATGCATTGGGCCCGAAACCAATGGACCCTCTCGGCTTCTTATTCATCCTAGTTCTCCGTCCAGGAGTTGCAAGTAGTTTCTGGTGTTTGTAGCCTACTGGAGGCCGTGGACAGCGCTGACCGTAGGGGTGGGCTGTGATGCGGTAGGTACGTGGCACGGTGTACCGAATACCCGTTAGGTATCTCGGGAACCCTGTTCACATCGTTCGGGGCCGTATGGGAAACCTCGGCCGGACTCCCTGCGGATGGAACCTGGATAGGCGATAAACCTGGACTGGAGGCTTAGGTGATTAGGTAGGTCGTGGCCGACACCCACGTTGGGCTTCCGCTTGAAGGTTGCCGAGTACATGTCGTGTAAACGACGGTAAGTGGTGAGAGCGTGTATGAAGGAGTACACCCCTGCAGGGTTAACATGATCTATTCGAATAGCCGCGTCCGCGGTAAAGGACTACTTGGTTGCCTATACAGTTCATAGACAAGTAAATGGAAACTGTTAAAAGCCTCAAGATAAGTGTGAGTGCCGAGGATGGCTCTTCCGTAGGAAGACGGAGGTGGATCCTCGGTAGTGTATTGAAGTGGTGAGTAGTGGACTCGTGTGCGAAAAACCATTTCAAGTTGAAGTATCGTAGGATAGTCTAGCCAAGAGTCAAAGCTGGCTTGCTGCAATAACTCCACCAACCCTTCTTGATACTAAGCATGTATGTAGGATCTGATGTAAGTCTTGCTGAGTACCTTTGTACTCATGTTGCTATAATCTACATTTTTACAGAAGACGCTGCAACCCCTTCTGATGGGTTCTATGTAGACGTTGACATCAACGAGTAGGCTAAAGACCCAGGTGGTGACCCTGAGCTTGTGAAGGACCTTGTAGTATAGCTAGGCTTCCCAAGCCTCTTTTATTTTACTAGTTGTCTGTACTCAGACAAGTTACTTCCGCTGCTGGCTTGTATGACTGTATGACTTGTATGTTGGGTCGTGAGACCCGTACCTTCGTGTATGTTATGTATGGCTCCCTGAGCCTTAAATAAAATACTTGTGTCGTAGAGTCATGTTGTGATGCTTCGTTGTATTTGCACATATCGAGCATATTGTGTGTATGATTGAAATGCTTGGTATGTGTGGGATCTGACTATCTAGTTGTTTATCTTTAGTAGCCTCTCTTACCGGGAAATGTCTCCTAGTGTTACCGCTGAGCCATGGTAGCTTGCTACTGCTCTGGAACACTTAGGCTGGCCGGCATGTGTCCTTCTTCGTTCATGTGTCTGTCCCTTTGGGGAAATGTCACGCTTTGAGTACCGGAGTCCTGTTAGCCCGCTACAGCCCGGTTTACCGGAGTCCTGCTAGCCCAGTGCTACAGCCCGGACCCACTTGCTGATGACCGACACGTTCGAAGCTGGGTCATGGATGCCTGTCCCTGTAAGTCTGTGCCACTTTGGGTTTACGACTAGTCATGTCAGCCCGGACTCTTTATCATATGGATGCTAGCGACACTATCATATACGTGAGCCAAAAGGCGCAAACGGTTCCGGGCAAAGGTAAGGCGACACCCGTGAGGATACCGTGCGTGAGGCCGCAAAGTGATATGAGGTGTTACCGGCTAGATCGATGTGACATCGAGTCGGGGTCCTGACACCGCGGCCCATGTGGTTGCGCGCTGTCTAGCTGTTCCCGTGGCCGGTCGCCACCTCCACGCGCTCGCCGTGGCTCGCTGGAGCTGCAGCCGCGGCTCAGCACATGAACAACCGTGTCGCCACCACTACGGACGCTGCCTCTGGAGATTAACCACTCGCGACCCGCATGGCCTTTCTCCGCGATGGACAAACGTCGTTTCTTCGATACTGCCTCCTTCACTTTTTTCATTGTAAACATTCATGGTGAATTGGTCTGTGTATTCCTCTTTTAAACTACACATGTACTAACCTTTTTGTCGTGACTTAAATTGCAGAAAAACTGTCCACCTTTATTTCCATGTCAATCAAACTTACCCAAGTATATTTTCTTCCAAAAAAAGTATATTTGTTTTTAAGTTAATATTAACACAACAGTTCTTAGAAGCTGAAGCATGCTAAGAATATATCTGGTTGAATTTTATGCATGTACTTTGATTTATGAGGGTGTTTCTTTCATATGAATATGTAATCGCTAAAACAATTTCTTGCAGGAAAACATCTTCCATATATGAATATGTAAGATCGTGCTATTTCTTGCAGGGAAATACTGCTAAGGGGATATGATTGCCTCAGTGCATTAAGGACAAGGATACCAAGAATTTCATCTTGATATCCAAGAGGTCTTTCCTTTGCACCCATGGATACTGTCCAACAAATTAACATGCAGGGTGCAAAAACTCAAGTTAGATTTTTAGTTTGCATTGTCCATGGTCCTCCAGACTATTTGAATACCCAACACGTTGCACGCATGCAAGCAGAAAGAAATCCTAATCCTTGACCACCCAGTGAGAGGACAGAACTATTTCTAAGTCCTATGCACGTACTCGGTACTCCTACTCCCATGCACGTGGTCACATCAACCCCAAAATTCACGTCCAACCAGTGCATGCAGCAACTATTCCCGTATGGCCAACAAAGATCATTTGACAGAAAAAAAAATCTATCCCTGCAAGGGATTTCTTTTCTACTCTTTTATTTGAGATATTCTTGGATTGACCAGCGAATTTTATGGGTTTGCCATTTGAAATCTGGGATAATCGAGTGGTACGCTCCTTGGGTGGACATAGCAATTTATCCTTGGATTTGTTTTGTTTGATCAAATTGCCTTTTGCTCTGTGGTATGGTAGTTTGGCCGCCCATAGGTGCCTGCACTCACCGGTGCAAATTTTGGAGGGATATGATTACCTGCATGGCAGCCGATGTGACTACGTGCATGTGGCTATTGCAAGCGTTTTTGCATTATATTTTTTTCGTTTGAGATATTTTTCCTTCGGGCGTTTCATGTGGGTGGCTTCTTTTCTTTATTCTTTTTTCATATATATATTTTTGCCTCTCCATGCTTACTAAGAGATATTTTCTCTGTATCTGGTTTGTTTACTGTTTTCACGTTTGCATATGTTATTTCATTGTTGTCAGCAGCGTCGTGTTGAATTTTTCCTTTTGCTGCTTTAGGTCGGTTGCCGCTTTGGCTGTAGTTTTTGGTGTTCTATGATATTTATATGGTGGTCATGATAGGGACCGAGCCTATTCAAGGTGTGGATATGCTGCGTTTAAGTTTGTGGTTTTCCCTGGTTGTTATATTTGTTTCCTTCATGGCAAGGCGTGGTGACTCTCTCTGCGAAAAAAAAGGCATGGTGGCTCTGCTGGGCGTCGATCGGGTTGTCCGCGTTCTGCTTGATCGCCTGCTGATGGTAGACGTGGTCCCTTTGGTCAGGAAGTGAATATTGATCGTGGTCTCTAGGCATGCTACTAGGTATTGTACACCGCGCGAGGCGCAATAGTTTTATTACTTTTGTTTCGTACCCAGTCAGTATAATTTTTTTAAGAAAGGAAAACGGAGATGCAAAAAATGTTTCTGCATTTTTTTAAAGATGATCCAGACCACCTATCATCCTTTTGATGAGAATGAAATCTGTAATTGAACTAGGTGGGCATAAATAACAGATAGTTTGATTTTCCTTTTCTCTGCATTTTTGACGTCGTGGGCATAAATCATGTGACTACCGTCATGTGACTACCGTCGACCCACTCGTATTGCTCCGGGGGAAACCCTAGGATCTGGTGTTCCAGACCGGACGATGGCGGCACTGCGGTGTCGTTTCTCTCTTGGGAGCGTCGTTTTGTGGAGCAGTGCTGGAAGTCAGAGGCAGGAGGTGGAGCGGCTTCGTCTTGCATGGAGCTTCGGTGGAGATGTCAAGTCATGCCTAACCGACAGGTGCTACGCTTGGTCATGCCTGGTCGGCAGGTGCTACGCACGACAGATCCTCCAAAGGCTTCAAGCTGTGTCGGCTGGTGGTACGTGGCAGCATGGTGCTGAGGTGTATCAGTGGCGACCGCGACGTGTACAGTTGTTTGCGCGCAGGGAGGAGGTGCCGTTGGGCGCCGTGGTGGCGTCGACGATAGCTGGACCGATCAAGGTTGATGCATCAATACAGTTCTGAAGAGGGAGCGGTGGTAGTTGGCGGTGGCGGCCTCTGAGAGCACGCCGGACCAGTGTGTGCCCCAGACCCGGCAAGTGGCTAGGTTGGGATCTCAGGTCTTAGATGTTAGGCTTGGCTGCGATGCCTGTTTGGTATTAGGCCCAGGCTATCTGCGCCCCTTCATCAACGGGATAGGTGTAGCGACAGTTTGTTGCTTAGACGGCGGCTTTAGTATTACTGTTGTATGACTTTGTAAGGTCTTGTGAGAATAATTAATAAAGTGACCGTATGCATCTTCCAGATGCAGAGGCCGGGGGTCATCCTCCTTTTCTAAAATAAATGTGAAAAAAATATTGATTTTAGTTTGAGTTGAATATCCAATCTCAACATGAGAAGCTATCACGAGGTTGACCTTAGATCATTGCATGTGACTGAGCCTTCAGCAATTACCTTTGTGTTGGACCCCATTAAGTAAACTAATTAAACATATCTATGTGTTTGCCAGTGCAAACCAAACATTGAACAAAAATACATTTATATTGTTCTTTTTTATTGAGGTTCATGTCCACTAAATTTCATGTTGTGAATTTTCCTGGTTTATGCATACTATTTTTGTTTTTACAGTCCTTTGTGTTATTTACATAGAATACACCATCATAGTAAAAAAAGATTGGTAACCTATATGGGGTTAATGAGGTGGTACGAACATAGGGCTGCCATCTTCGTGACACACAACATGTATAATACAACATTCATTAATAACATCATGGTCCTTACATCCAAGCTTAGTTACTTTTGATGTTTCTTCAGGTCTAATTCTTTGGGTCAGAATCAATGTCTTGTTTTTTGATGACCAAGCCTCTTTGTGATAAAATCCCTAGCGGTTTGTGTAACAAAATTGAAGCCTTCAGTTTAATTCGGTCCGAAAAAATGGTTGTTTTATGTAATATAATTCCACTTTTCAAAGTGCCTTATTCGTCTATCCTACACCTTTAGTTAGTTTTATTCTGTCACACGGAAGCAGGGCAGGCAGGGACAACAGATAGATACCTTGCCCAATAGTGCCTTTTGAGGTTTTCTTGAATAAGAGAAAGAAACACTAATACATCAAAGTTAAAAGAAAAAGAAAAACTCAATGCTATGCTTTAATACAACCAACCGACCCACATCAATGATTCTTGAACGCTCCGAGCAAAAAAATTGATGTCCAGACTGGCAACCAATCAAACAGTCGGAAAAGTAACACATGAGGATTTCATTTACAAACGTATGTAATTTTAACATGAAGTATATCGACAAAGCTTTGTATCATTTCATTACCGGCACAAACCCAGCAGGCTGTCGAACAAGGATGCTATGTATTACCAAAGAACCAATAAATTAATCATGCAATATCAATATGTATTCAATTTATCTACAATGTACCAACTCTTTTCATTCAATAAAGCTTTTCTTCATGAAAGATTTCAGCATTAATACCAACATGATTTTTATACATACACCATAACATAAAAAGTAAAGTGAACAAGCAAAAACAGAACAATTAATAGGATACTTAATGGATAACGTTTAATATCACCGTATATAGAATTTCTCACATAATGTATCAATAGGCGCGGCGTGACGCCGCGCGTGCATAGCTAGTTAATATTAAGTACAACCTATATTCACTACTGGGATCGACAAGTCTGCCTGGCGTTTAGTAATTTGCCGCGTGCATTTTAACGGGCACTTGGAAAACACACCCGCGTTGCCAAGCATTTCAGAAAAATAAAACTTAAAATAAAATCAAAAATTTCACACAGGAGTAGATCAGGAACCGATGTTTAATATCCCCAAATTCCAGATTTATTTTTCAAATTTTTTTGGTATCCTTTTGGATTTAATATTCATATATGGGTGTGGAGCATCCGGATGCTACAAATCCGCTTCCACTCTTTGCCTCGTTTCTGTCATATATTTATGGTCCTTCTTAAAATATACGGTTAGAAATAGTTTGTTTACCTTGATTAAGTGATGGAAGAAACTCTTAAAAATATATTCTTTTAGTGAAGTAGTACCAGCTTGGAAAGAAAGAAAGGCTCACTGCAGAGTGCAGAGAGAGAAGAAAGATGGTGTATTATCCGCTCGGCGTCGGCGCCGCCGGTCGCTGCCACTGCCCGCCCATCCTCCTCCACCTCCGCGCCCCGCTGGCGACGGCGGCCACCTCGCTCCGTCGCCAGCCCCTGCTCCAGCTCCGCCCGCTCGCCTCCTCGGCCGGACGGCGGACACGGGGCCGCTGCCACGCCGTCGACACCGAGGAGGACGACGGTTTCCTCACCCTCGACCTGGAGGACTTCGACGGGCTCGCCACGAGGAGGCGGAGGAGGGCCCGCCGCCGTGGGAGCAGGGCCGGCCCTGTGTTTTGGAAGGCCCTAGGCGAACTCGACGACATGGGCCCCTATGATCTAAGTCCTAAGACAATATATATGTATGCGTGTTATATATATATAAATTATTAAAAGTAACTTTCAATCACACATCTTTGGTTTAAAATATGAGTATAATAATTCAAATGACTCCATCGAGAACAATAATAACCAAATTCGAACCGACTCCATAAAAAACAATGGTACTAAAAAGATCGCAAAATGAAACTAATATGACATGATTACCTCAAATAAGAACGAAATTAGACTGACTCCATCGACAACAATAATACTTTAGTGTTTCAAAAACAAGTTTCTTCAGGCATTTCTTGATGCAAAGTCATTAAGGGCACAATCAAGATCAACATTGTCCAAGATATCCTTCTCAATGCAGCACATAGCCAGGCCATTCAATCTATCTTGCAACATAGTTGATCTCAAATAATTGGAACCCTAGACATGTTACATAGAATGACAAAAAATTGATAGATTGGATTACAATACATACATACTAAATAAAGAATAAATAAACTACTGAGATTGTTAAATTGAGGTTTGGGGATGGACAGGAACATGGATGCGTACTTCTTGACTTCCAGTCGGATGCGTACTTGTATAGGTATTGCCGTATTGCCGCGGTGCCGGATGCCGGATGGCCGATTGGCCGGGCTGCCGCCTGCCTGCCGAACTGCTGTGTGGCGGCGACGGCTGAGCCGGCGAGGTGAGGGCGACGCGGCAAGGGCCAAGGGGCAAGGCGCCGAGCAAGCGAGAAGGCCGACGGGTGGGCAAGGGCGACGAACCTACAAAGGAAACGTTGAAACGAGCGTGAGTCACGGCGCCGCTTCGCCTACGCGTATCCATCAGCGATCGCTAGCTAGCTATATCTGGGCCGCCTAGCCCATCCTATTTCTTTTCTTTAATTCTTTTGTAATCTTTTACTTGCTTTTTGCTGGGCTATAGTATATGTATATACTCCATCATGTGCCCCCCCCCCTCCCCCCTCCCTCGCTTGGGCCCTGGGCCGTCGCCCCGTCGCCCATGCCCCAGGGCCGGCCCTGCGTGGGAGGGCGCGGTGGTGTACCGGCGCGACGCAGAAATCTCATGCCAAAAATCTGACAAATGGTAGTGAGCTCACGACCATTGTTGCCCTTATGATGGTATACAAGTCAAATGGTTTTATCGATACCTCTGACGTTATCACAATTTAATTGGACTAAGTGAGTACCTTTGTTCATCCTTTTATCACGTCTTATACTCATGGTTTACTTGCTGTGTCAATCGACAGGAAGTACGTGTGCTGCCAAATTGGATTGGGGTGCACACGCATCTATCTTTTGAAACAAGTCTACATCTCCAAAGGTATTTACTATGCGTGTAGTCGTCCCGAATAATCGCTTGCTTCCTGTGGTTGTTAATTCAACAAAGTCCTCGTCGATGATGATTTGCACTGGACAGATCATCCTATGTATGTACACGGGTTGTACCAGGTTTCATTTCCACTGAATTTTGCATTTCCTGCAGCCGTTCCACAAAGCTGTAAAACAAATATCTATTTGTACTCTATTTCGTATAAGACCTATTCCGTAATCTTTGCTATCGGATATCTTCCTTCCAGATTCGTGCTGGCATGTTGATCTTTATTCTCCTCTGATTCATTTTCTGGAAAACACTAGATCACGAAGCAACCGTTGGGTTCTGCTGCTTTAATTTGAGAAGGTTACTGATATACTAACAAGTACGGTTTTGTTTGATTGATTGATTTACATTTACTTGTATAGACTTGTAGTATGTCAATGCAAATCCGGCGCATGTCCACAACTTTGAGGCGCGCTTCTGAATTTAGCGCCTGTCCACAAGATTTTGACGCGTTTCTGAATTTCCTTTCATATACCAGGCTTGCCCAAATTTTGACATAACAGATCGTCAAGAAAACAACCAAAAATTCATCTGATGCAAGAGCTTAGATCTTCTACATTCTTGGACTGTTACTATTTTGCAAAATTAAACAAAATAAAAAAAAGACATCCAAAATATTTCTCATGCAAATTCAAGATGAATTTCTCTTTTGGGTTAATACTATCCTCCTCAAGATGAAGTTCTCTTTCCGGTGGTGCGGGCCACTGGGCGCGTCCACATGGTCACGGCGGCTCGCTGATCCGGCGACCATCCACAACATCACTGTCACCGTGGGAGCCCTTGGCACACCAGCCACTGCCTGTGGGTGCTACCATTGGAGCCTGCGAGACGAGCTGCCACCCCACCTCTCCAAACCGTGAGAGCCGTCGAGAGGGATCCCGCCGGCCACTGCAACTCTAGAGAACAAGATACAATGCCATTCTTTTACCGTCCTTTTTCGTAGCAAATTCTCTCAAAAAAAGATTATTTGCCTTGTTACTGTCAATTTTTTTAAAAAAAATACTATAAAAAATAGTTTTTCTTAAATACTGTCAAGAACAGTTTCTTTGCCTCGATGAAGCGATGGAAGAAACTGTTAAAAATATCGAGCATCTGCAGTCAGATGCAGACTATCTCTCGTACGCTCCGGTCAGTGACCAGACAGGAGAGAAGGGAAAACGTGGCCTAACCAGACGCCTCATATCATCCCTATACGTCTGGATTGTCCGTGAACCCTCATGTCCATATCAAATGTAGGGAGAATATGAGAGCGCGCGGGCGCGGTCTCATCTCGAACCACCTTTTCTCTTTCTTTTTTTATTCATTCTTTTCTTTCTTTTTTTTCATCTCCCTAGTTACATGAAAGTGGCCAGACATGTTACAAAGAAAAAGGAGGAGTGTGACTGTGCGGGTGGACAAATAGGGGCTTAAAATGGACACACCCAGTCACTGACCGTGGGCGTTTAAGAGGTCATATTTGCTATGTTGGGCTGTAAATGCTCTTAGTGAAGTGGTGCTACAGGAGTATCAGCCTGAAAAGAAAAGCAAAGCTTTCTTGGCTAAATGCAGAGAGAGAAGAAAGGAGAGGATGGTGTATTATCCGCTCGGCGTCGTCGTCGGCGCCGCCGTGCGCTGCCACTGCCCGTCCATCCTCCTCCTCCGCCGCGCCCCGCCAGCGACGGCGGCCACCTCTCCCCATCGCCGCCCACCCCACCCCCTGCTCCAGCTCCGTCCGCTCGCCTCCTCGGCTGGACGCCTGGACGGCGGCCGCCACGCCGTGACCCGGAGGACGGCGATGACGGGTTCCTCACCCTCGACCTGGAAGACTTCGATGGGTTCGCCGACGGGGAGGCGGAGGGGGAGGAGGGCCCGTCGCCGTGGGAGGGCGCAGTGGTGTACCGGCGCGACGCGGCGGCGCAGCACGTCGAGTACGCCACCACCCTGGAGCGCCTCGGCCTGGCCGACCTCTCCTCCCCGCACTCCCGGGTGCGCGCCGCCGCCATGGGCATCCTCTCCTCCGCCAGTGCCGGCGACACGGCCGCGACGACGACGCCCGTGCTCGTCTCAGTCGACGTGGCCCGGCGCCGCGGCCGCTCCGGCTCGACGGCATCCTGCGCACCGTCATCACCCTCGGCTGCTACCGGTGAGCAACCACCTCCTCCTGCTGCTGCTTTTCGTCTTATCTTATCATCTGCTGTTGCTGTATGTCTGACTGTCTGCAATGCACCATGGACACAAATTCAGAATCCTACTACATCATAAGTACTCCTCTGATTACGCGCTAGCTGCTTAGCAATGACCAATCATCCGCCGCCCGAATCACCAGTACCGCCCTGTTGTCACCACCACGCACCGTTGTTACCGGCGCGGCTGCTTAATCCGCCGGGCCGCCGCGCTTCTGAAACCATGTCCCTTGCCCATCTACAAACAGCCTACAGGGTTTCAAACTGCCACATTTTACAGCTAGCTCGTTCGACCAAGGTAATCTGGCTATATGGGTAAACTCGAATCGCATGGTATTCCTTCCATTCCTCCTTGAACCTTGGCATCATGGATATGTCGTGCTATTTTTCTCCAGGCATTATACAGATCTAGTAGAGTATTGTTTCCTTTAGCTCAAAGGCATCACACTGATCTTTCAGTTGGAGCTGGCATGGTGGCATGTACTGATGATGCATCTGCCAGAGATGATAAACAGTAAATTATAGTTCAGCTAAATTGTAAAACATGGAGATACTTCGGTTCTAGTAACTGATGTAGCTACATCTCACTTGGGTAATTTGTGGACAATATTATTATCAAGGCTGTTATTGGTCATTAGATCCATTGTTGGCTGTTAAGGGGGGATATTATATTCTGGCATTTTCGATATGGAAATACTCTGTTTCTAGTTAATTGCAACAAAGTTGACTCTTTATGAACGGACCGCAACAGAGTTTTTCTCCTGATAAAACTAGCATTAATTCTGTTTATGGCCTGAATTTTGACTTGGCTGATTTGAGGGTAGTACAACTAAGCAGTGTTGTTGTTGGTTCTGAAACCCATCATTATCATGCTCCATTTTCAGGTGTGCCGAGCCAGCTGCCCAAGGCATATTCGCGAACTTCTCACTCCTACTGACAGAGGACCCCATGGAGGAACCTGATGTGATCGACCTCGGTAGACAGGACCAAGTTCCCTTCGCTGGCTGGCAGCGAGGACGAGAACGATGACCGCCTGCATTTCCCGGCTGGGGAGAAGGAGATTGACATCTCAGAAGAACCTTGGGGACATCCCGGCTGGGGAGAAGGAGATTGACATCTCAGAAGAACCTTGGGGACATCCCGGCTGGGGAGAAGGAGATTGACATCTCGAAGAACCTTGGGGACATCATCCACCTGGAGATCACGCTGGATGCCTTCTGCAGCAGCACCTGCAAAGGCATGTGCCTCGTCTGCGGCGCGAGCCTCAACACGAGCAGCTGCAGCTGCGGCGCCGAGGAGTCGTCGCAAGCCAAGGACGCCAGGCGGCCAGGAACTCTCAAAGACCTGCTGAAGCCTATGCAGAGAAGATGATGATGAGGCAGACAGTGCATATGTAGGTTAACTTGGGGGGATCAAATTAACTGTGTGTACATTTATCACTGTTTATCACTTGTTAAATACCTGGAAAGGTTAGATTAAATTGCTGTAGGTTAACTCACTGGCAGAATTCTTCATGTTAGCAAGTGTTATCTTTTTGCTGGCAGACTATCTTGCAAGCCAACAGGTAACAGACCAAAGTAGATCAACACAAAACTTACTTATAACTGAACAAAGACAAGTGAAAAAAAGAGGCGGACAGACATGGAAGAACCTCGGTTCCAGTGCTCGCCTGAGCTGATCACTACACAGGAACACAAAGAACACTCATTCATGCCCTCTCCTTCGCGAGTTTCGCGAGGGCGCGCCACTCATTCCACAAGCTCGAAACAAGGGACCATGCAACAGCAACCTCCACCTTGCAGAAGCCAAGATCGCAGGTGCCATTGCTCGTGCCGGCCCTCTCTGGCGTGAACACGGCCTCGCCTCGCGCAACAACGACGGCAGCGCCACCACCATCATCACCGTCTTCTTTGCCAGCGGTCTGAGGGGATGCCACCACGGAGACAACCAGCTTCCCCCCCTCGAGGTCCACCGACACGACGTGCCTCGAGAGCTCGACCGCGCCGGTTGAAGGGCTGATCGGCATCTTCCCGTCCCGGGAGTCGAGCAGCAGCACCTCTCCTTCCCGCACGGTTGTGACCTCGGCGACGACGCGCCCACGGAGACCCTCTGGCCACACACCGTCGATGATCCGGACATGGATGACGGTCGCCTCGACCGAGGGGTCCAGCGGCGCGTAGGCAAGCTGGATCGTGCACCGGTCGCAGAGGATACCAGAGCGGATCACATGTGTGGCAAGGTAGGTCTGGGGGTAGTTGAAGATCCCGAAGGCCAGCATCTCGACCTCTTCGGGGTCCGTCTTGCTCTTCACCTTCAGCTGGAACTCAATCGTGATCGGGTCAATGATCACGATCGCGCGCGACGGGCCTGTCAGCAGTAGGTATGGATCCTGCAATGCAAGCAACACATGTCAACAAAAAGACTGGCAGACTATCATGTCACGAAGACGAGAACTATGGTGAATATATCAAATTCATGCTCCAACTCGATGAAGATGGAAGAATCAGAGGAAGTATATTTTAACATAAAACAACAGACAACAAATGATGCACGGTGCTTGCCTGTTGGGTGAGGACCTGGCAGTTATCACTGGTGCGGTTGAAGAGGAAGTTGCGATTGTGATCCGAGGTGTCCCTCGCGGCGACAAAGCCGTGGACATGCAGCGGCCACTGGAGACCGTCTTCCAGGTTGGCCACCCGGATGCCGAAGATCTGGATGGTACAATGAGGTCTGGCGTAGCTCGGGATGGGTCCGAATGTAAAGCGCATGGGACCAAGAGTTGCTGCAGTGCAGGAAGCAAAGTTAAGCCATGTATCACAGGAACAAATAGAGCTTCTTGTTATCTTTTTTGACCGGAAAACCGTAGAACAATAGTTCTACGGTAAATTATATTAAAAATATGTACATACAAACGTTCATATAAAGAGATCACTCAATACCAGTTTTATGAAACCTGGAAACTAATTAAATGTTCTGTGTGACCCAGGATCTAATCTTATCCGCTTTAGAATGTTTTGCTTTGATCTGTGCTGCCCAAAGTCCTTCTTGGAGGTAAAACTTCCAGCCCTGGATGTGTGGAACTGCTGCTCAAAAGATCTTATCGTTTCTGATGGACCAGATACCCCAACAGCCCATAGAGACAATATCTAGTGCAATATCTGGGGGCAGTTGAGTCATAGCCAGCTGGAAATCATCAAAGATGGAGATGCCTCTAAGTTTGGAAGGAGAGCTTCTTGTTATCAGCAAACAACACACATCCATGCTAAATGAAACTAGCTAAGAAATGATTTACTCTAATCCGGAGCACAGATGCACCCGCATGACAGTAAATTCCCCAAAAGAGGTAATAAAAAATCAAAAGAATCAGACTTTTTTGTCTATGAACAACATCCTCTAAAAATTTTGCCACGAAAAGACATCTGTAGAGATGTGTGCCAAAAAACCAAAGACCGAGTGCTCCAAAATGCGTCTTTTTGAGTCCCGGTTTTATTCTGTCTTGTACATGCCTCCACAAATGTCTTTTCAAGCTAAGATCTTGCATGATTTAGAATATTTGTTGATGTTCATCCACACACACACGCACACACAAATTCAGATTTTTGATATTTGTTACTGTTTTTTCCATATCTGGCTAGAAAGGGTCTCTGTTAGTATCCTTTTCTACATTAAGAAGAAAATTGGACATACTAGTAATCACATGGCTACACTGATGCCACGGAGGAGAAAGAAACATCCACAAATCCACCTCACTCACAGATCAATTACGATCAGTTAATAGCCGTTCCCATGAATGAATGAAAACTGCAACTGTTTACTTCCTAGCTAGGAGTACAATCCAATGAACGGAAAATTGGAAGTGATGCGAGCGAAACAGGGGAGGGGAGGGAGATGTGTCCTTACTCTGGTCGTCGAAGGAGCCGTATTTGCCGGCGAAGCGGCTCTCCCACAGCCCGCGGTACCTGGTGATCCGATCCTCCTCCCTGTAGACCCACTCCTCCTTCTCCCCCTCCCCCTCCTCCTCCTCCTGCTCCATCTTCTCCGGCGGCGGCTGCTCCTCGTTGGCGCATGGGGATGGGGATGGAGGCCTGATGTTGATACACTCATGGTTCCCCCCGGCACCCCGCTCGCCCTCGGACTCCCCGCGGAAGATGGAGAAATCCATCCCCGCCAACCCGCTGCGGGTCAGCTCCTCCATCGCCGCCGCCATCGCCGGGGATCGGTTCCTCTGCTGCGCTGCCTAGGGTTTCGCTACGCTCGGATTGTTATTTTTCTTTTCGCTCCGGGGGGTGGGGGGTGGGGGGGACGGACCGGCAGCCGCGGGTCATTCCAGATCTTTCTTCCGGAATCTTCCTCTGCTGCCTTCTTTCTCCAATTCTTTTACCTCCTCACAAACCACCCACAAACCCACATTTTTCCCCCAAACAAAATATTGAAATTTGAGAGTTTTTCTATTAAAAAAAACTCAACAGCACACCTAAAACTGCACGGGGATATAAAAAAAATTGGTAGCCACTTAAATTTTGCTACTCGGACCAATATTTGAGTCTCCCTACCACTACTAATAAAAAAAACCTGAAAATGTGGCGCCATTCTCAACCACTTGTGAGTGAACTTTCACCATCACTATGCCGCCCAACCCCCGTTGCCATAGCCACTCTTGTGGTCTCCCATAGCCCCAGAGCTCGAGACCATCCGTCGTGACCCCCACAACCATCGCTGAGCTCACACCAACGCACGATCCCACTAGGATCCTACCCGACCCCGCCTGATTATGGTCATCTACCATTGGATACACGCTCCCCGCTGTCTGATCCACCCTCGTCGCCCGCCACCATCCCCTCCGCCATTTTCTTGCTCAAGCTCGTCCGACGCTGCCCGTTGATTCCGCCATCCACGAGCTATCCGCCATGCCAACTACGCAATATGCTTTTATTAGGACCAGATGCACTTCCATCACCAATTACGCCAGTTTCCAACCACTCACCTGCCTCCTCATATCTCTTCACCTCCTTTATGTTGGTTCAATCTCATGTATTATCATCTTCTTCCTCCCCTAATCTTATCTTAGCCACATATTTCCACGCACCCCATATGGTAAATGAAATTGTTGAAAGGGGTTTTCCCTATCTCCCAATGTTGAACTTCCTTATCTCCTCAATCATTCAAAATGCTTTGAAATTGAATAAAAGAAGAAGAAGGTTAATTGGGGGCTATTAGTGGTTTATGGTTTTGTCCATTAAGAACTCAAGGAGGAATTCCTGATTGAGCTTGCTGCCGTGTGCACTAGCATGCAAGTCCCATATATTGGGGGTGTGGGATTCAATATCTTAAGGCATTACGGGGAGAAAAATAAGAAGATGTCAAGCCATAAATCCACTGATATTTTTAATTCCATTATCAATACCTTGGCCCTTAGAGAAATCCACATTAGTGGTGGCAAGTACACCTGGACTAATAACCAGGCTCACCCCACTTTGGAAAAACTTGATAGTATCCTGATGTCGGAGACTTGGGAGGACTTGTTCATGCTGGTTCCTGTTAGGAAATTGGTTCGGGAAATCTCGGACCATAATCCATTATTGTTGTCATCGGACAATGAGGGGCGTGAGATGCCGAAACCTAGAGACTTTTGCTTTGACCTTGCTTGGGTCAAGGATGATATATTCCTGTCGTTGATCTATATGTGCATATAAAAAGGGGGAGATTGAAAGTGCATCTAATCCCCTAGTATTTTTAGTAATTCATCACAACATATATATCATTGAAGCGTACTCAAATAAAATTTCGTGAATGTTCAATTTAAGTACAACAGTTGGGATGTGCAAGTGGACCCCTCAAAATACTAAGGACTAATGTTGGCCAAGCTTCAAGACTCTCCATTTCTACTTAAGTGATCCAAGATCTCATTAAGTCCATAGAAAAGCCAGTACTATTAAAATGGGATCATGTTTTGTGATGATGGTCTAACTGCTCAAGTGCTTAGCGATATTGCTCCAAAATCCTCAAATATTTGCCCACTTTCCACTGTGTCCAAAATCCTAAGTTCGTCTCGGTCCCACCAAACAACATCCATTCAAACTCACCGAGATACACAAGACATAGCCGTTGCCTAAACCCTAGCATCTTGGTCTCATCGAGTTGACCCTTCAGTCGACAAAAGAGCACTTGTCAACCTTTTGTTGCCAACTGAAATTCAATTAGAATTTTTGATTATTTTCAGCCGGTGATACCGAAGTGTGGAAAGTTCTTAGGTCAGCATGACTCGATCTCACCAAGAGGTTTCATCCGGTCTCACCGAGAAGCCTAAAGTTCAAACCTTTATATAGGTCGATCTCAGAGAGTGGTTTCACCCGGTCCCACCGAACTATGCATAAAGGTGTGTAGCGGTTGGATTTTTGGTGCTGACTATGTATACCCCCACCCATTCCACCAACTCTCAGAGAGCAACTAGAGCGAAGCATACACTTCCCATATCCATTTTTTTGGGAGAGAGCTCCATATCCTTGTGTGAGATCAAAGGGATTCCACTCCAACCATGGAACTTTGATCTCTAGCCACCTCAATTCTTTGCACCAAAATCCCTCTCCTACCACATTGCCAAAATATGTGAGAGAGTACTTGAGTGTTAATGAGACTATCTTTTGAAGCACAAGAACAAGTAGTTCATCATCAACAACAACATCTATTACCTTTTTGAAAGGTGGTGCCTTCTAGATTGGTTAGGTGGGCTTGGGAGCCTCCAAATCTTGTGTAGTGAGCCAAGAAGTTTGTCAGGGCAAGGAGATTGCTTAGTTCATGGAGATCTACTCCGAGTGATGCTAGTCCTTCATGGGCGTAAGCCATGGTGGAAAAAGCAAGGTTTCTTCTTCATGGACCCTTCATGGGTGGAGCCCTCCGTGGACTTGCACAACCATTATCCTTCATGGATTGAAGCTTTATTCCATCAACACAGACTGACGATAGCATCAGCTATCAGAACCACGGGTCAAAACCTTCCGTGTCATCATAGCGTTTGCACATCTCCAAACCCTTTCCTCTATTACTATCACATGCAAATGTCTTTTATTTTTTGTTGCTCGTACTTAGACTTGCATGTGTAGGGTGTTTGTAGACTTGCTATAATTTCTAAAATCTGCCAAGAACTAAAATTGGGAAAATGTCAATTTTTTATTTGGCAAGTAGTCTAATCATCCCCCTCTCTAGACCTACTCCCTCTGTAAAGTAATATAAGATCATTTAGATCACTACTTTAGTGACCTATAACATCTTATATTACCAGGGAGTACTTACGATCCTACAAAAAACCCATCTTATTTTATCTATGGCTTTGAAGAACCAGGGAGGAGGATCAACCGATTAACTGGAAAATTGGGATGGCAGTTAGAACAACTTGGACCAAAATAAGTCATCCTCCTTGAGTAAGAAGTGTATCATCCAACTTGCGAGTTTGCCTCGGATAATGTCTATGCCAACTCTGAGGTCTTCTTTCCTAACTTTCTTGAAGTGAAACGGGAGCCAAAGATATTGGATACGAAATTGGCAAACCTGACAACCCAAGATCCCGTTGATCTCCTGTGTGATGTCTCCTCGAGAAAGAATGGTAGAGATCAAACTCTTTCCCGTTGCAACACAGACCGATAGCCCCACCAAATATGTCCAGAAGACTTTTTATAGTATGGCCATCATCAATAGAGGCATTGAGGAAGATCATAACATCTTCTGCGTATAGAAACATGTGTTGAGTAATAAACTGATCTAGCTTACCAATGAGGCCCTCAACATTGGCTTTATCAAACAAAGCTCTAAGTACATCCAAAACGATGATGAGAATGATGGGGGAGAGAGCATCCCCTTGGCGAATGCCACTAGCATGTTGTAACTAAGGTCCTGGAAGTCCATTCAAGAGTATCTTCATAAAGGTCGTTGAGAGGATCATGACTATCCATTTCTTCCATCTGCTACCAAAGCCCAACTTATTTATCATCTCAATGAGACGGAATAGTACAAAAGCCTTTGCTATTTTGAGTTTGAGTAGGATGCCATTGCAATTCTTCCCTCTCAATTTATTGTTGATTCCCTTACCACCCAGAAGTTGTCATGCAACAACCTATCCTTGAGAAAGGGCCTTGATAGTTGATCAACGTATGTGAAAGCTCAACCGCCAACCTTCTGGATAAAGTTTTATAGAAGACCTTACGAAGATTGTTTACAAAGAATATTGGATGAAAATAACAAGCCCCTGGGGGCTTGGGCACTAGAACCATGAATGCGTCATTTATCATGTCAAAATCATGACCCCCCAACTCCACCAGATATTTTCTAATTTCTAGCCAGCATTTCTGGTAGAAGACGGTGAGGAAGCCATCCGGCCCAAGAGCTTTCTCCCCTGACATGCCCTTAATAACCTCTAAAACTTCCTCTTCAAAGAACATGGTCTTCAACGCATTGAGATTTAAACTTTTGATCCCAAGGAATCAAGGTTTTAGTCATGCGAGCTGTAAAACAAACAACATTTTTTTCGCTGATGTGTTTGAAGAGCATATCTTCCATACGTTTCTGATCTACACCACCCCCACCCCAACAATCGCCTCTTTGATTTTTTTCCCGTTGTGTCCAAAATCCAGCCTGTCTTTTCTTGAATCCACTCGGCAACAATTTCTTTTGTTTGCTCTAGAAGAAAATTTTAAGGCATTTGTAATCCATCTATGTTTGTGGGGAGAGGGCCAACCTTTAGAAGAAGATGAAGTTCTCTATGAGGAGGGCGATGAGGGCATGGACGTCAACGACAAGAGTAGGGCGGCGGAGGACAACGTGCTCACAGACGGCGACATTCACACACTCAACTATAGTAGCCACAATCAGGACAATGCTCACGGGAGATGGTAATAACCACATGCGTGCAATCACCGACATCCAGGAGTAAATAAAAAAGAATTTGAAAATTGATGACGAAAATGAATAAAATGAAACGAGTAAAATATGAGACGACAATGAAAGGAGTAAGGCGCAACTTTAACCAAATGGACGATATAGATCTGCCATGTTAATTTCTTCTCCAAATAATTCATCAGATTTGTTACTTCATTCGGCTTGACATTTCTTTTAAACAAACCCATTCTGCCGGGCTTATTCGCAATTGGGTGGCCTGGAGTAAAAAGAAGATTCATTTTGACATATGAAGTGAAATAACTTTTGTTTTTCATATATAGAGAATTTTTTTAAGGGAAATTCATATTTTGTTTTTTGAGTAACAGGGAAATTCATATAGAGAGAGTGAGGGGCAGCAAAAGAGCAGGCCGACTTTACCAAGGAGGCGGATGCCGGAGCCCGGGTGCAGGACGCTTCCGCCGGGGTAATCAAGGTGCCGGATGCGTATGGTGACGACGACGAGGCCATGATGCAGGACGCGCTCGAGGAGGCGGGGCGACGCGCCCGGGATCATGCTCAGAGCTGCTTGAAGGTGCCGCTCGCTCGCTTGCTCTACCCACGGATCCATGCATGCATGCTCTCTACCTTTGTTTGCTGCACTTAAAGGTCACGCATTTGGTTGCTTTGGGGGCTTCTTCTTGCTCGTGGGTGCGGATTCAGTTAGCGTCCGCCGCCCCTCGGCCCTGGCCGCCGGGAGGGGAGAGGGGTTTCGTTTTAAGCCATGCGTTCTTGCGTTTGTCGCCTAATTTTGAAACAAAAGGCCACTCCTTTGCTTTTGGTTTCTTCGGTTCTTCTTGCTCATGCCGTGGATCCGGCAGTCGCCGTCGGTCGCCGATCCACGGCCAGCAGGCCTGGCCGTCGCCGTCGGTCGCCGGGTGAAGAGAGAGCGGGGGTTTGGCTTGCAGCCATGCACGTACGGACACACAGTCGCTCCCCCGATCAATAGCCGGGTTTGGACCGTGCGATCAATCAGATCGGACGGACGGCTGCTACTCTCCATTTTCTTCTTTTGTTTTGTTTTCTTCTTCTTCATCTTCAGCGCAGCGGCGGCGGCTCCCTCCCAAAATCCCCTTCTCCAGCCGCCGGGCGAAGATTTAGGTCGTATTTGTAGGGATACTTTCCTCCGCCCCCAGCAATCGGCTCCATGAGGGGCCCAATCCGCCTCCGCGCCTCCCCACGTCTAGGTCGAGAGGCGCCTCCACCACGACCTCAGCCGCTTCGAGCGAGATGGTTCCCCTTGCTGCCGCCGTTGGGGGCGGAGAACCTGCCTCACCCTCAGGTTCAGGGAGAGAAGGGGCTCTTCCTGATGGAGCAGGAGGTCGGCGCGCTAGTTGTTTGCAGGATCGATCGACCGATGGTGCTGCTGGCAGTCCCTGAGATTTGGTATTGTGGAGAATGTCTCTGGGATTTGGCATTGCCAATTCTGCTGCTTTGTGCTGGCAACCCATATGTCTGCATATACATATATCTCTCTGTCATGTTAGTCTGCATATACATATATCTGTGTCATCTTGTCTGCATATACATCTCTATCATGCAGTTTCTGTCATGTTCACAGTCTGAAAAGGGAGAAATTGTTGCCCTGAATTCTTGTCTCTTTACCCAAATGATCCTTTTGTGTTGTTTACAGATAGTTACTGTTATGCTCTGTGATGGCCTTTTGTATATGACTTCTTTTTGTTTTGATCTGGGCAGATATTATTTTGCTAATTATCCATATATGAATTTACTGCTGCATCCTGCAAGTCTTGGTTGTGTTAGCAACTCTTTTATCTATCACCATTTATTGTATCTCAGGCTGTCACATATCTGTTATTATTTATGCACGGTAACTGTGAAACTCCAAGTCAAATTTCTTTATCTCAAAACTGGCAATTAAACTTATGTGTGCGTGATGGCCCCATGCCGCTAACTGTGTTCTTTGGTTGTGAATAAAAGCACATTATGGTTTACTTACTACATTCCGCCGGTCAGTAACTGCCTTATATGCTTTCAGAATTTTTGTGACCATAGCAGCATGCCCTGCAGGTGTTAAATTGCGCTGCATACAACTTAGTATTTAACTCGATCTCATTTGTTCTGTTTATATATGTCCTGCAAGTAGCCATGCGCTCTTGTTTTCAGTAGAGCATGCTGTTCAAAGTTTCCATATTGTTTGCAAGGATTGCGCATCAGAATCATGTGCATAAGAGTAAACAGCGCTGACACTGAATCTGCCTTTTATTACCTTTCATATGGCTTTAGTGCGAATTATTGATTAGCATCAAATCGAAAGCTGGCATTTACCCAACTCTGCTTTGGAAATAGTTGCTATTATATTGCTTTATGGTCGTTAGCATTGACACTTCTATGTGTGCTTTACTATAGGATGTGCCGACTTTCTCCATCCAAGTGGATATTACCGAGGAGTCATTTGACCATCTAATGGCATTGCTATCCAAGAGGATGCGTGATGTATGTTCATTGATGCTCGGTGAGCATCCTGTCACACCACCGCTCGTCGATGGCAAAGATCTATTCCACATTGTTAAACTTTGCAAAGGAGCTGACGGCGTTGAGGTGCTGTTCCGAGAGTCCGATATATACTTCTCTGGTTTTCGGCCTGAAAAAGACCCGAAATATTACGTGTTCAATGATGTGGAAATTCCAAGCTGGATTCCATCCGAGATTCTTCCCTATGATTCGGGCTATCATAAAACTGTGTAAGTTCTTTCATCAATCTGCTAACTAAGTCATACATACTTTAACTCTGACCTCACACCTTTTGTTCTCTTACTATGATGGCAGCGCGGACATCAGTTTGGGGCCTCATTGTTTCCCTGCGACTTTTAAACATCTGTTTAACTTCACTCCAAAAACTTTCAGAACTCAAACTGCAGACAGGCAAAATGCAGTTCATTGGTCAATGGTAAATTTGTCTGAAACCAGGCGAATCAGATCTATGGAACGAAAGGTGAAACGACTCTTGAGGATTGGCAGAGTTGATACTGTTGGAGCTTCATTGGATGCTAAAGTGCATGGTTGGGGTCATGAGAGTTCTGTCTTGTTCGCTGCTGCAAGTGATGATGTAAACTGGGAGCATATAGGATGTGGCGAGGATCTTATTACACTCAAGTTCAACCGAGATGCACTTCCAATAATAATTGGGCGGCTGAAAAGAGCAGCAGAGGCAGCGGCTGCGACGCTCAATGAGATAACTATTCTCATCAAGACCCTTTCCTCCATAGACTCTAACCAAGCTCGCAACTGGGAGCAGCTCCACTACTACAGTCAGCTCCCCAACTTCCATGTTTATCTAGTCTTTTCTTCTCGCCCACGAAAAGGTAAACCTTCACCTTCAACTCCCTCTGTCATTTGATTCTATTATGTCATGCCCCTGCCTAGTCCCTATACTTAGTTCTACGTACTTATTATTGCTTTTAGTTTTCAAATTACTACTATATGCTCTGGGAATAAGTTTCTCTATACTATTCCCAATGATGATCGCATTTCCCTCCTTTATCTTCAACATACCCAGCAAGAGAATGTTGAGGGGGGCAGTAGTGTCCTCGACATTGAGCATGATGGGGAATCATAAGATGTGAGTAGCCTAGGAGCAGTTATTGCAGCCACAAGCTGTTAACATCTGCAAGTGTTGATGTGTATGAACTGCAAGTGAGGAATTTCTGTAGAGGATGGGATAGTTTGAGGATTGCACTGGTGCTACCACTGTAAACTTAAAACAGGACCTAATAATGCATGCAAAAGACTGACTAATCACCACAAACGTTGGTGAAAACAGGCCAAAGAATGCAGGGCTGAAAACTTCAGGTGTAATTGCAAGTTGGCGGATGTGCAAATCTCTATTTAGGCAAGCAAATCATGCATTAACATAACAAGTCTACTTCTCTAAGCATACGCAATTCAAAGCCTTCTTTTTTTTTTAGAAAATTCAAAGGCTTTTTGTAGGGAATTCAAGGGCTTTTGTAAGTACTGTAACTGTGTGAATTGCTCCCTGATGCTAATGAAGCTACCTCGCTTATGCAATAAAAACCATAGTCTTCTACAACTTGTTACACCATAACTTTTGTTTACATGCACTAAAATGCCAAATTTATGGGAAGTAGCACATTGAAGCAAAAAGCTGTTCACTTTGCATATCGAATGTGTCGTCTTCTGTTAACAAAAATATGATTAATCTGATGTTTATTGCACAAGAATTCTTTTATTATATGGACTAGCATGCACCGAAATTTATTAGATGTGAGCAAACTGTTCACAGTCAATTGGCTGGTAGCCTGGTACTCCCTCTGTAAAGTATTATAAGAGCAGTTGCCTGAATATGAATGAACAAACAACTACTAGTGTAAGCTTCTCATACTTTTTACAACTACATTATCTGCAATTTCTTTTGGGAATCTTCTGAACTAATAAGGACTACAAAATTTCCATCATAATTTTCTCAGAAATCTTCTGCACTTATGATTGTTGATCTTCTGATCTCAGGGATCTTACTGACATCTTGATATATCTCCTGCAGGGCATATCTTTTGAACTAAGGCAAGCTGCTGGTCTATTGCTTAAAAACAATTTGCAATTGGCTTTTAATGCTATGCCTCCTTCATCCCAAAAGTACGTCAAGTATGAATTGTTGACTTGTATTGGTACACGTCATAAGCAAATTAGATCAACAGCTTGCACTGTTATAAGTGTACTTCTTCAAATTGTTGGGTTTGACAAATGGGCTGACTTGTTTGAGACTCTGAGACTGTGCTTTGATAGTCAAGACCTGAACCAAAAGGAAGGTGCTGCAGAAACTATCTACAAGGTAATGCACTACTCCTGCTACTTAGTTTTGAGCATGGACTATAAAACTCTCACTAGTTGTATCTGTATAGTAAACATGCAGGAGAGCTGTGTATTTTTTTAGGGGAGTCCCAATAGTTGATATATGTGCATTAAATCATACACTATGAACTAACTTCTTGAACTCAAACCTTTTGATGGAAGATATGTGAGAACTTTCCTGAAGATTCTATTGTTGATGCTGGTTTGCGCGATCTACTAATATATGACTTTGTGCCAAGACTCATGCAGGTATGCTACATCTCTACTTCTGAGAACTTTCCCGAGTTTAACATATTTACATGGTTAATTCTAACAACCAGTTCAAAATTCCTTTGCCCAGCTTTTTGAAAGTCCTCATATGAGTCTTAGAAGACTATCTCTGCTTTGTGTGAACCAGTGCATCTTCGTGGTTCCATCTGTAAGAGCCCCCCCCCCCCCTCTCATATTTCACCTAATGATTTTGATTTATTTGCAGGAGGCTTTCAGGAATCAATTCCTTCAGGG